>NW_016811742.1:96206-112882 GCF_001698545.2 Rhinopithecus bieti
TGCAGTGGCCGGATCTCAGCTCACTGCAAGCTCTGCCTCCCGGGTTCACGCCATTCTCCTGCCTCAGCCTCCCGAGTAGCTGGGACTACAGGCACCCGCCACCTCGCCCGGCTAGTTTTTTGTATTTTTTAGTAGAGACGGGGTTTCACCATGTTAGCCAGGATGGTCTCGATCTCCTGACCTCGTGATCCGCCCGCCTCGGCCTCCCAAAGTGCTGGGACTACAGGCTTGAGCCACTGCGCCCGGCCTGGACTTCTTAAACTTGCTGCTTGTTAGGTGACTCTGGACCTCAGGTCCTGCCATTCCAGGCTTCCCTCTGCAGAAAGGGAACTCTGCAGTGTAGAGTTTTGGCAAGTGCATGCTCGTGAATGCAAATGTATCGTGAGTGATGGGATAGAGAGAAAGAGGAACAACTAGCTAGACTGGCTGGGACAGACAGACCAAGAAAGAAGGGAGTGGGGACATGTGTGTGAGTGTTTGTGTGCATATGTATGTGCATCTGCTTGTGTGTGTGTATGTGTGTGCTGAGGGAGAGGACAGAGTACTAAGGGTAGAGAGAAGCATGAGCAATAGAGTTGGACCAAGCAGAGCTCTGTCCTTGTCTTGGGTTTTGAGATCCACTCTGTGTGGGCAGCTAGAGGTGGTCAGGAGGTGGGAGACAAAGGAGTGAACCAACAGATGCTGCTAGAAAGGAGAGATGGGCAAGACAAGGCTACCAGAGGGCTGGACCAAGGTGGGCAGGAGCTGGGGGTTGTCTAGGGATGGGAGAGTGGGGATAAAGGTCTGTAGGACTGGGACCTCTGGAACTTACTTCCCTGATTTCAGAAACTCCTCAGACCATAGGCTGCACTTTGGGAAAATTCTTCTCCTTCTTTCCCCCTTCAAGGTCCTTGTTGTCTGTTTAACCATGTCTTACCTGCCAAGATCAGCTTGGGAGGGGAAGGGGGTCCCTGGCAGTATGATTTGCCCCACATGGGAGAACTGCTGCAGGGCCATGGCTGTGCAGGAGCTGGGGCTGAGGGTTGTGTAGACGAGGAGCAGAAACCAAACAGAGCTACCATTCTTGAAGACTTTTTTCTTGCTTACTAAAAGAACTCTTTTTCTTGCATGTTCTTCACTGTTCTCACCTACTCATTCTTCAATGTAAATTTGAGAGCCAATCTGTCAAGTTAAAACAAATCCAATGGGATTTTGATTGCAATTGTATCAAACCAATATATTACTGCATTTCATTAAAACTGAATTTGACACTAAATAATTAAGAACCAGACAGAAAATACCTTTTTTGTCATTCATTTATTCATTTCCCCAGTAATACATATTGTGCACTTACTACGTGCTAGGAAAGTGGTCCCATTGTCTAGAGACACTAGAGGAAATGGGAAGGGGAAGGCCAGTCCCTGTTCTCCCACCACCCAACTCACTTGCTTCACCCTAAAACCAGCCCTGGTAGGGCCTTGTTGTCATTAAAAAAATTGATATTATCTTCATCACGGAGTTTTGCATTGATTTTAATTTTTAAAATATTGCATTAAAATATTTATCTCAATGACTGAGCTTTTTGGCATCCCTTTAAAGTTTGCATCCGAGGTGAGTGCCTGATCCCTAGCCCTGGGGAAGGTGAAGTCATGGAGGGATTAGCAGCAGGGCAGCAGTAAAGTGGGAACATGATCATAGACTTCCCAGGGAGCCAGGAGGACTGAGGACTAGGAGTGAGAAATTTTGTAACTCAGCTCAACTCCTAAACAGAATAAAGCAACAGTTCTTCACTACATTATATTATAGAAATATAGCTTCTCTAAATGGCTGCCCCACCACAAGTGTGGTAGGTGGCTCGCAGCTGAATAGGAGGAGGGCACAGCATGGATATTGCCGTCCTGAAAGGAGTGTCTGCACTGTCCCGCATGGGATCAATTGCCACATGTGGTTCTTGAGCATTAAAAATGTGGTTAGTCCAATAGGTGTAAGGTTTACACTGGGTTTCAAAGACTTAGTATGAAAAATAAAATGATCATATAGCTTATTCAAAATTCACTTTTATACTGATGACCTATTGAAATATTAATATTTTGGATATATTAGGCTACATAAAATACATTATTAAAATGAACTTTACCTGTTTCTGTTTCTTTTTAAAATGTGGCCACTAGACAATTCTAAAGTGCATATGTGGTTTGCATTTGTGGCTCATACTATATTTCTACTGGACAATACTGATTTAGGTGGTATGAGGGGACATGTCCTTGAACTCAGGCAGTGGCTCCGATCACCCATTGATGCTCTTCCTCTAACCTCTGCCTCTCTGGCTTGGTGTTTAGCATGTAGTCTTTACAAAGATGCCACTAACTAGGCTGGCATAACTCAGGGCTAACAGGTATTCAGGGATGGTAAGCATTATGGCATGGGGGGGCACTGGAGAGTGGTGGGTGAGGTGTAGTGGATGTCCTTTTTGACCTAGCACGTTTGAACATCTTTCTTTTATTTGGAGAGCGCCCCATCTTTTAAGTACTATCTCCCACAATGGAAGAAAGAGTTTCATTTTCCTGACCTCCTTTGCGGTTAGACACCAGGGCTCAGCCAATCAAATACATGCAGGTCAGCATTTGACTTGGAAGAAGCCGGTGTTACTGCATGGAATCCATCAGGGTGAGTGTGGCAGCAACAACCTCCAGAGGCAGCAAGGTTCAGCATCAATGGGTGGGTGGTGCCAGCTGTTGTGATGGTGCCCAGAAGGTGGCAGAGGTGTCTCTACTGGACCAGCCCTTTGGTGAGATTTGTGAGCCTTGTTCCTTACCACACAGCCTCTAAACTCATTCTCTGGCTTTTCAGAGATTCTCTAGCCTTCAAATTTTTTCTTAGCTAGAATGGATTCTACTGTCTGCAGTTAAAATCCTGACTGATATACACAGTTTTCTATACTTGTTTATTAGTCCCCAAGTACACAAATTATGCTTCAAGCAGTGAACAACTCCTGCTTAAAGACCTACCTTGTATTCTGCACTGAGATAGCAGCTGGAGGGATTCAGAAAGATATGAACCTTGGTTGCCTTGCTCCAATAACTCACACTGTTGATGTGTGGTGATTGGCATCTTGGTGCCAAAGTCTTCCCCAGGGGCGAGAACAGGTTCTGACTCCTCTCCAGCTTTGAGCTACATTTAACTCTTCAATTTGAATTCTCTAGTATAATTAACTGCCTGCCCTCTTTCTTTGTTTTGTTTTCTCTTTCTTTCTCTTATTCTTTTTCTTTCTTTCTTTCTTTCTTTCTTTCTTTCTTTCTTTCTTTCTTTCTTTCTTTCTCTCTCTCTCTCTTTCTCTCTCTCTCTTTCTTTCTTCTTTTTCTTTTTTCTTTTTTTTTTTGAGACGGAGTCTTACTCTATCACTCGGGTTGGAGTGCAGTGGCGCAATCTCGGCTCACTGCAACCTCTGCCTCTTGGGTTCAAGCAATTCTCATGCCTCCCGAGCAGCTGGGATTACAGGCACGTGCCACCATGCCTGGCTAATTTTTGTATTTTTGGTAGAGACTGGGTTTCACCATGTTGGCCAGGCTGATCTCAAACTCTTGATCTCAGGTGATCTGTCTGCCTTGGCCTCCCAAAGTGCTGGGATTACAGGCATGAGCCACCATGCCTGGCTATCTGCCCTCTTTCTTGACATCTATTTTCAGATCAACCTTGAGATCAAAGCTGTTCTGGACACACACACACATACACACACACAGTCACAAAACCTCACTTAAATGTGGGGTTTTTTCACTGTCGCCAAGTGAGTTTACCAGCTTTCTTCCCACTCTCAGAATTAACATGATGGAGAATGTGTTCCTTGTAAAAAAAAAAAAGGGGATACATTTTCAAGTCATGGACCTAAATAATTTTGCGAACATCGATTCCAGCATTTGAGTTCCTCCAAAAGTAGACCCTGAGGTGAAGATTTGAGTGCAAGTAGTTTATTTGCAAGGTGATCCCAAGAAGCACGGCGAGGGAGTATGGGAAAGAAGGTGTGTGAATGAGCAGATTACTGCTGTGGTCATCTGGGCTCATTTCTACTAAGGATTCTCTGAGAGATTGTGTAAAACATAACTCAAAAATGTAAGGGGTAAGGAAGCTGGGATATTTATCCACCAACTCCCATCCCTCCTTGTTTGAGAATTGCTTCTGGAAGTATTAGGTCCCCACCACTTCTGGTTTGCCCTGCATGGACTGAGAATGCTGCTGTGGCCAGATAAAGTCTTAGGCGGAGAGACCCAGGTGTTAGAGGCAGGAATCTGCCAGTGTGGGGAATCTGGTCACCAAAGCTGGAGGTGACCAGAAGGTGCACCAAAGGGATATTGGTGGAGCACCAACAGTGTTGGCTACATCCAGTTAATAAAATTTTCCCCATGAATTCATTCTTTCATTGAACATATATTTATAAAACACCCCATATGTTCCCAGCATGCGTTTTGGCATGGCAATACAGTAGCGAACCAAACAGATACAAATGTCTCTCTTAATAACTTATTCTAGTGACTGTTTGCAGGAGTATTAAGTTCTACCAATCACAAGTGCTGAACAGACTTTCAATAGTATATGCATTCATTTAATACTATTACGTCTTTGATATTGTACTAATTGAATAAAATACGGTCTTTACATTTAAAAATCTTTCTCAGTTAAAAAAACACAATTTCTAAAATATTAGAGCTTGAGGTGTTCCTAAGACAGCTAAGTCATGAAAAGGTGAACTAATTTTCCCAAAGACACACAGCAGAACCAAGATTGAAAAATCTCAGATTTTTTCATAAATTTCCACAATAGCATCACATTGACCAAGACTGGCTGTTTTCTAGAGCAAAATACAAAAAGTATTTTGAATGCACCTTTAAACATTGTGGTGGGAGTGTAAATTGGTGCAAACTTTCTGTAAGACAATTAGCAAAAAGTATTAAAAGCTTTAGAAGTAAACATTCCCATTGACATGGTTATTCAGCTTTTAGGGATCTATCCTAGAAAATAATTGGAAAATTGTGAAAGATTTATAAACAATGAACACTAATTCAGTCATTCAAAAAGCATGATTTCAAATAATATTTAGTTATATAGAAAAATGGAATATAATAAGTAGTGAAGAAATGAGGATGTACAATTTCATATACTGAAAGGTCTCATTTTTTTTTTCTAGAAAGATCCACAGAAAGAAGAAAATACAGCAAGGCAATTATTATATCTATTTTCTATTATGGTAATGTGGAAATCTTCCAAAAGCATTGTTTTATTCGCCTGACCTTTGTAAAGTTGTTGAATGAAAGTGAGTTTAGGTTATACCTCTAGGCAGATTTTTGGAACCCAACTGAAGTTGCCAGTGGGACTTCGGTGGTGGAACTGTATGAAATCTTTGTTCTTTCTTACCTGGTTGTATTTTCCACAATGGACATATGTTACCTTTATAACCAGAGAAAAAAGTATCTAAAATTTTGGCCTAATTTTACCTCTAGGCACTGTGATTAGTGCTGGGGAAGTGTCCAGTGGACGTTTGTGTGTCTGACTCTTGGTATAACAACCATATTGTTTAGAAATAGGCTCACAATGTCCCGAAGCCTTCCAGCCAGTGCGACTGTCGATACAGTGCACTTTGAGATGCTTTGTCCCAGAGTCCTGCTTCCCCCTTCCAGAGCTTCGGCTCCCTTCTGCCCACAGGCGTCCCATGGAGATGGGTCCCTTGTCCACATCCACTCATATATTTTTGCTTTGTGGCTTCTATTTCTTTGTTTCTTGCCTCCCCATCAACTTCTCCTTCATTGTGTTTCTTTGTACTCCTCTTACAAAAGCAGAATCCCACTCGGTTTCAGCAGTAGTCCGATGGGGACTTCGTCTGTCCTTACCTGCTGTGTGTTGCTTTAAGAACTGCCTTTGGGATTAGACACTTACCACGAAGAAGAAAGAAAACAAGCCGCCTATTAAATATATCACCTTTGGACTTTCCAGAGACATCAACTTTGCCAAACTCCACAGGAACCCAACAGCCCCCTATGGCAACACTTTCCCAAATGCATGCTCTCTTCCAAAGCAACTGAAGAACACAGACACCTCCTTCTCTCCCCTAGACAAGGCTGTTGTTTTTGTCCCCCAGGTTGCTACCATGTGGGAATGCTGTGGTGTGAGAAAGTATCAACACCCCAAATGCAGATCACACTTGCTTTACATCAGCTATGAAGGGGCCATTAATCATTCTCCACCCTTGCATCTTTCCCCTGTCTTAGTTACAGACAAGCTGTTCTTACAAATTCTGAGGAGTATCTGTGGGTGGCGACTAACCTTTGGCATTGTCCATGTGGTCTGACTGATGGGGGAATAGTCTCCTAGCATTGCCTGGAGAATTCAAGGGCATCAGAGGAGGCCCCATGGCAAGGTGCAGCCAAGCAGAAGGGAACTAAGACGTTGGGCTGGGACCAGCCTGAGGCTGGCTCCCTTAGGTCTCCTGGTGATGCCTTCTTGCTTCTTTGCTGCCTGGCTTAGTTTGGTAAAGAATGCAGTCTGGGCAGCATTCACTGGAAAACCTCTGCTGACAGGTGGATATATCAGATATTCTTCTTTTTGGAAAACCTGCACTACTTACCCAGGTGCTACTATAGTTCAAGCCCACGAGGCATCATGGTGGATCTACTGGGGTTCAGTGCTGGAAACAGAAACCTCTTTGGGTATCTAAACAGAAAAGTCTTGAATTCAGAGAAGAAGGTGCTTCCCATATTCTTTGAAGGGCTAGACAAGTAGGAATGGTTGCCCAAACATCACAGAACTTATTGACCCAAAGAAATCCTGCCTCAGACATAACTGAGAAGGTGAAGACTCAGAGGAGGCTACCACTGAAACACACCATCCAGGGACCAGGAAGTCCCCATTGATGCCTCTCTCCTACAATCCCCCATCTGTCTCCAAAGATCACCCAGACACATTGGGTTACCTCACCATTCTTCAGAACCTGCACACTCCAGTCTGGGGTTTGTATTCAGAATACAAAGAAGGGGAAAGCTGATTGGGAAGAAGGAAATAAAGAAATAGAAGCCACAAAGCAAGAACATATGACATCCCTGTAGTGCAAATTAAATATTGGAAATCAGCCTCAGAAACACTACACATCTCTGCTTAAAGGCAGAAAAGCAGTAGGAACATGGTCTCTGCCTCATGTATGAATTCCCATTGGTAAAACTTGCTCATGTGCAAAAGCCTAGCTGCAAGGGAGTCAGAGAAATAGGGTATTTAGCTTTCTAGTTTTTGTAGTATGGGAAGACACAATGGAAGGAGATGGGAATGGATGCTGAATGCCAACAGACCACATCCAACACACATACCTTAGGAAATAGCACTGGCCTTTGAGCACTCATGGGGCCTGGCTGGGGATGGCTGAGTCCCAGCAGGGTCTGAGCCAAAAAAAAAAAAAAAGGATAAATGCAACATATAGTGGAGTCTTTCTAGGGAAGAGAGAAGATAGAATCCATCACAGAATAGTACCTGGTCTGATTTTTAGCAACGTACATGGAAGTAAGGTGACCATAGTCTGGCCAGGGAAGGGACTTGCCTTTTAGGGTATGGGACAGTGTTACATTCAGTATTGGGTGCAGACAGCATAACTGGGGGGATCAGAAACAAAGATATGTAGTCCTTGGAAAGAGCTGATGAGGGGCTCAGGTCTCTGGCAGCTAATTTCCCTGGCACAAAAAGAGCTGTGGAATGGGGGAAGGCATAAGGAGAATCATCAAATTCTGACAAGACCCAGGCAGAATGAAACCAGATGAATAGATGGGCTTTCTGGACATAAGGAGGCAGAGGGGGATTGTAGGAAAAGGATTTATCGGTCCCAATTTGACACCCCTCTCTTTATCCATGCCCTTTGCCTTGTAACTTTGCATCTTCTCTTACAAAAGGCAAAACAGCCTTCTCTATCACTTGATTTTGAGCTTGGCTTTGTTATTTACTTTGGACAATGGAATGTGGGAAGAAGCAGCACAAGTTTAGTTTTGAGCCAAGGCCCAAGGATTTCTTATGTGTTTTTATCTTCCCTCTCTCATGTCTTTATCTTCATGAGACGATCTTCCCATGGGCAGCTACTGCTCATTCAGCCCAGGCCCAAGAATTAACCCATATGGAAGAGACTAGGTCTTAGACCATACCAGGAAAGCAATCCCAGTTGAATCTACAGCTTGAAGGAGGGCCTCCTAACTGAACCCAAGCTGGTTCATGTGAGTCCCAGGCAAACTACTGGTGTGTGACAAATAAATTCTTATTGTAAACACTGACATTTTAGTGATTGTTGTTACACAGCAGTAGCCAACTGATACAATGACTGCCTCTGAATAGCAAGGGGTTTATTATTTCCAGATGTTGCAATGAAACACATCAGGAGAGCACCTACAAGTCACAGACTGGCATGTGCAGGTTCTGAGGCATGATGGGTCAATGCAATGAGTCTGGGTGACCTCTGGAGACAGCTGGAACAGAGCCACAATGGGACAGGGATTGACACCCAGCTCATAGTTGATCTGCTCCAGGCAGGCTTCCCTAAATGGTCAAGCCCACCTAGATCTCTCTTCATCCTCTACTATCCTCACTTCTTGCCTACATTTCTCTTTAGTTCTGATCATATGCCATCACAGTTATAGTGACCTAGTTCATAATACCAGCAGATAAGTGGACCTACTTCACTGTATTTTTATGTAAACATGTGTCTGTATTTTGTCCATGTTGATATGATGAGGGGTTTGGTCAGGCATCTTGTTGAATATCCACATGCCCTATGTATAAAGCAGTGTTACTTGAGATTCAGTCACTTCTGGACCATTTTTATAATGTTTGTCCATTTCCATGTGAAAGTAGGGAACAAGGTCTAAGGGTGAGTGATTGCAGGCAGGTGGAGGCTGTGACTCATAAAGGACTGTAGCATGCTCAGAGAAGAGTCTTAGAAGTAACTATAGAGGGGAGAAGAGGGAAGATTGGAGGAGGCAGAGAGCAGGGCTAGAATTACAGTGGAGTGGTAAAGTAAAGTTCGGAGAAGGAAGTCACTGTGGGGGAGAGGGCAGCATCAGGGACTAGGAGAGGGCCCCAGAAGGGGTAGAGGATGGAAGGTTGTTTTGGAGGGTGTGCAGAGTGAGTGTTGAAGAGCTTCACAGTAGGACACAGTGAATGGTAGATGGTGGAGGAGAAACAGGCAAGGGTAAATGTTAGACAAGTGAAGTTGATGGACCATCATTGTGCCACATAAAATCATTTTGCTTTCCAAGAGAAGAATTGCCCACATACCACACTGCAGGAAACTTTCATCTCAATGAAGGATCTTCCAAGTCTTTTTTGCTTGCATATCCCCTAAAAGAATTTTGCAAAACTACATACTCCCTCACGCTTACAGAGTTGAAATCTAAAATACTTTATAAGTTTAAATACTGTGGTTCCAAAGGATGTGATAGTCAGTATATTGTAAATATTGACATCTAAAATAAAACTCTTATATCATACCTACTGGAATCAAAATATTATGATATGACAGCCACCATTATCTATTTTAAAAGTATATGACAAGATCTTTGACAGTCAGAAATTTTACATCATTCTCTTTACTCTTTGAAATTATATTTCCATTTCACTTTCCCCACAGAATTTTATATTGATGTAGTGTATTTTTATGCCTGAAAATCTTTTCTTGTCTACCATGTATCTCAGCAACAAAACATGTATACCAATTCGCTTAAAAATTTTTTTCTTATAACCACAAATAATAAACCAGTATAAAATATAAGAAGTAATATTTTATTCAAAAAGAAGCTCTTAATAAAGTGAACGGAGTGGGGATGGTAGTTGTGATCTCTCCATTAATGGAGACTTGGCCAACACTAGTATCTTGAAAATGTCCCTTCATTTAGCATCTTGGAGGTTTTTACACTCTAGGGCAATGCACCATAGTATAGTTGGAACCTTGGGCACCTGGTCTTCTATATACCATGTGTACTAAGACAATGATGATGGCAGCTTAGGGGGGACTTGAAGATGCCTTTTGCCTATTTCCTAGGCATCATAGAATCCTCCCAGGTTTTTGTTTGACTCCAGGGCAGGGGAGGGAACTCAATAGTGTCAAAAATTGAATTTTCTGCAAACATGAAGGAATGAATGTTTAGAGCCTGATGTACTTTGGTCCAAAGAATACTATGAAATGGGGAAATTTCTGGTACAGTTAAATTCCTGCCATTAAGGTTCATGCCTGCTATATGGAAAGAAAGAAGAAGGAAGAGAGAACATTGGATTGGGGGATCATCAAAGGTGAGGTTAACTACCTGTCTTCATGATCACTTAGCATCTGGGTGACCTTGGGTGGCTGCTCATCTGCATCTCATTGTCCATCTGTAAAATGGGGTGCAAATCTCCTTTATGCAACCTCTTAGGCTAGGGGTTAGCCTCCTAGGGAGGCTCATCTTGAATCAGATAATGCTCATGACATCATTTTGTAAACTGTCAAGAGCTCCTTATTTTTATTTAAAAATTTTAAACTATTAAAAAATAATTCTAGGTTTACCTGAAGTTGCAGAGATATGTACAAGAAGGTCCTGTGCACCCTACACCCCACCTTTATCAATGCTGACATCTTGCTTAACTGTATCAAAACCAGGAAATTGGCGTTGATACAACCTACAGAGCTTATTCAGATTTCACTAGTTATACATGTACTCATTTGTGAGTGTGTGTGTGTGTGTGTTTGGGTGTGTGTAGGTCCATGAAATTTTATCACATGTGTAGGTAGCTTCGTGTAATTACATAACAATCATGATACAGAGGTTCTCCATCATTACGAACCTTTCTTATGCTACCTCTTTATATTCACATACTCCTTCCTCACAATCTCCTACCCCTGGCAACCATGAATCTGTTATATCTCTACAGTTTTGTTATTTCAAGGATGTTACATATGTGAAATAATAGAATGTAGCCTTTTGAGATTGGCTTTTTCACTTAGCATCATTCCATTGGGGGCCATCCAAGTTATTTGCATGTATCAGTAGTTTGTCCCTTTTTATCGCTGAGTAGTGTTCCATGGTATGGATGGACCACAGTTTGCTTAACCATTCACCCATTGAAAGGCATTTGGGCTGTTTCCCATTTTGGGCTATTATGAGTAGAACTGCTATGAATGTTCATGTATTTTTTTTTGAGTCAACTTGTTTCCATTTTTGGGGGGATATGAACAATTCTGGGTTGTATGGTAAATGCAGGCATACAGTTTTATAAGGAATTTTCTCCATACTGGCTGTACCATTTTACATTTCCAACAGTAATAATGTGTGAGTGCTCAGTTTTTTTCTGTAACCTTGTCAACATTTAGTGTTATCATTAATTTTTTGTTTTACACATTCTGATAGGTGTGTAGTGATCTCTCATTGTGGTTTTAATCCACATTTCCCTAATGGCTAATGATGCAGAATATCTTTACATGTGCTTATTTGCTAGCTATATGTACTCTTTGGTGAAATGTCTGTTCATGTATTTTGTCCCTTTTATAATTGGATTGTTTGTCTTTTTCAATGTGGAATTTAAAATTTTTAAAATATATTTTAGATACAATAAAATATATTTTAATCTTTTGTTTGATATGTGGTTTGCAAATATTTTCTCCCAGTATGTAGCTTGTCTTTTCATCTTCCTAACAGAATCTTTCCCAGAGCAAAGGTTTTAAAATTTTATGAGGTGAAATTCATCAGTTTCTTCTTCTAGGGATTGTGCTTTGTTATCAAGTCTACAAACTCTTTGCCTAGGCCTACATCCCAAAGATTTTTTTTAAATGTTTCACATTTAGGTCCATGATATATTTCTAATTAATTTTTATCTAAGATGTGAGAATTCGGTTGAGGGGACTTTTTTTTCTTGGCCTTTTGGCTAAGATCAAGTGTAGAACTAGGTTGAGGTTTATATTTTTCTGCATATGGATGTTTAATTGTTCCGATACCATGTGTTGGAAAGGCTGTTTNTTCTAGGTCCTTTGGTTTTTCATATAAATTTTAAAATAATTTTGTCTATGTCTATAAAAATCCTTACTGGAATTTTGATAGCCATTGCATTGAACCTATACATTTTAATTTGGGGAGAATTGACATCTTTACTATGTTGAATATTTTAGTGCATGATCACGGTTTGTCTCCCCATTTATTTAAGTCTTTGATTTCTCTTATTAACATTTTGTAATTTACAGGATACAAATCCTATACATGTTTAGGAAAAGATTATACTGAACTGTTTCATTTTCTCTAGAGTAAGTGTGAAGTTATTGTGCTTTAAAATTTTAGTTTTTATATGCTTATTGTTAGTATATATGAATGTGATTATCTTTATGTATCTATGTTGCATCTGTGACCTTGCTGAATTAACTTATTAGTTCTGGAATTTTTAGGGGTAGATTCCTTAGGATTTTCTATTTAGACAATTATGTCATCTGCAAATAGGGATTGTTTTTCTTTTTCTTGTCAATCTGTCTATATCCTATTTCCTTTTCTTGCTTTATTGTGCTTTTCAGCACAGCATTATGTGGTAAGAGTGAACATCCTTTCCTTGTTCCTAATCTTAGAGGAAAATCATTCAGTCTTTCACCATCAAGTATGATCTTAGTTGTAACTCTTTATCAAGTTGAGGACAATTTCCTCTATTCCTGGTTTTCTGAGCACTTAAAAAAATCATGAATGCACCCTGGGCAACATGGTGAAACCCTGTCTCTAAAAAAAAATATTAGCCAGGTGTGGTGGCACTCACCTGTAGTCTCAGCTACTCTGGAGGCTGAGGTGGGAGGAATACCTGAGCCCAGGAGGTCGAGGCTTCAGTGAGCCCTGATCGTGCCATTGTACTCCAGCCAGGATGACAGAGGGATGCCCTGTCTCAAAAAATAAAATAAAATAAACATCATTAATATATAGAACCTCCAAATGTCATTTTTTTTTGTTGTTGATATTTTGAAAATGATGCTTGGTTGACATCTTGGCTCTGTGTGAAGTTCTGAGAGTATGAGGGCACATCATTCCCCTGGTCAGCTCTATCCCTGGGATGGGCTGGGAAGACACAGATGAGGGTAAGACTTCTTGTTGGATGGGACTAAGGAAAAATGGAGAGGAGAGATCTCAGGGCCCTGCCAAATGGGCTCTGTTACCAAGTTGCTCAACAGAAAAACATGGTATTGTAAGGGTTATTAGTTTCCTATTGTTGCTGTAACAAATTACCACAAACTTAGTGGCTTAAAACAACATAAATTTATTCTATTACAGTTCTGGTGGTCAAAAGCCTAAAATCATGGTGTTGGCAGGGATGTGTTCCTTCTGGAGTCTTCGGGGGGAGAATCTGTTGCCTTGCCTTTTCAGCTTCTAGAAGACACTCACATCTCTTGGCTTGTGGCTATTCCTCCATCTTTAAAACACAACTCCACACTCTGGTTCCATTGTCACATCTCCTTTTTCTCTCTGACCTTAATTCTGTTGCCTCCCTCTTATGTGTACCCTTGTGACTACCTTGGGCCCACTCAAAGAATCCAGGATTATCTCAACATCCTTAACTTAATCACGTCTGCAAAGTCTCTTTGCCATATATGGTAACATATTTATAGGTTCTTGGGAAGAGGACATGGGCATCTTTGGCGGGAGTGGTGGGTGAGGGGTTTATTTATTCTACCACACGGGCATGATGAGGCATTCTAAAGAGCAGGGCTTTGGAGTTAGACAGACGATGGTTTGACTTCCCACTCCAGCTTTAACAAGCTGTGTAACTTGCAGAGAATTACTTAATCTGGCTAAACCTTCGTTCGTCTGCAAAACTGTAATCCCTTTGCTTGTCTGCAAAACTGTAGTGGAAATGACAGCTGTTTGTCAAAAATTTACAGCCCCTTCTATAGTATACAGTTGTGGCTAAGGAGCAACTTTTCCAGGCAGGCACTACATTTCTTAGTACCATTTGCCTCTAGGTAGGGCCCAAATGAGACTAGTTCTCACTCATCATATGTGGCTAGAAGTGATCACTGGTGGGCTAAAGTACCTATGAAGTAGATGTGTATTCTTTATGCTCTCTTCTCCCATCTTTTGGCTCCATGCTAACTCCCAGGTGACTTTGGAAGCCGAATGAGGAAGACGAAAAAGGTTTCATCAGCTTGTGTCTCTGAATAACTGTGTGAAGCAGAGTCCATTTTACACCCTACTGTCAAAATGGACTCCTGCGTTAGGCTCTATGAGCTAGAAATACATTTCTATTGTGTTAACCTACTGAAAATTTAGACTTATTCATTACAGCAACTAGCAATACATCTGTCTTGCAGGGTATTATTATCCTCTGGGGCTATACAATGAAATCATGTGTGTAAAACCCATGTTACTATCAAGGGACTAAGGGACTCAGAGATTGGAAAGCCGTCAACTTTTCTGCTTAGTGCAGTGGTTCTCAAATTGAACATGCATCAGAATCCCCAAAGGGCTTGTTACAACAGATGCTGGGCCCACCTCAAGAATTTATGATTCTGGTTGGGACTCCTGGTGTTACTGGAAAGGGGTTCTGATCCAGACCCTAAGAAAGGGTTCTTGGATCTTGCGCAAGAAAGAATTCGGGCGAGTCCATAGAGTAAAGTGTAAGCAAGTTTATTAGAGAAGTAAAGAGACAAAAGAGGTATTCAGTTGTTCATGCAGGAGGATTTCATTTCAAAGAGCTGCTGCCCATTTCAGAAAGTACATGAAATAAATTTTCTCTCAGCGGGGCTTCCCCGCATAATATAAAGCAAGGCGTTCTCAGCAGTCAACCCTCAGCTCTCCAGGGCTTACCCCACATGGAGACTGAGGAGGTAGCCTTCTTCTGGCGTGAGGGGAGGTCTGAGAGGGGCTGCGGCGTTGGAAGTATCTATTAAAAAGCAAATGTTATCTAGAAAAGAGGGAGAGGGGTTCCAAAGAGACAAATTGTGTGTACTTGGCAATTTTGCCTGTGGCTGACTCTGAACTCCATCTCTCTGTGAAGTGAAAAGTTTGGCATTAGCAATTCCAAAGAGTCGTTCCGATTTCAGCAGCTGAAAGTGGACTGGGGCAGGAGGGTTGGCAGTGGACCACGCGGGAGTTGCTGTCAGAGTTCCGGGGCAGCCTGTGTACTTTCATCCAGGCTGGTGGCCGCAGGAACAGTGTGGGGATGCCAGCAGCAACGGGGAGCCACCAGGGGGGAGGGCGGGAGGCTGCTGCCTTTGGGCTTGTCTGTCCAGGCTTCGAGCAGCGGCCCCCCCCACCCTGCCCCCCAACCACGAACTCTGACAAGGCAGAGGGGGCCTTCCTAGATCACCACCCACTTGGGTTGCATTTAGAGGCCCGAGCTATATCTGATTTCAATTTCTTGGGCTAATTTATACCCTACTATAAACAAACTCTTGTAAAAGTTGAGAACCAGCAAGGATAAAGAAACTGTGTTTTCATTATAGTTGCTTTTCTTCTGATGGGTTTCTGAAGTGAGTTTTCCAATAGCAGAGACCCCAAATTTTTGGCCTTGGGAGATCTGGAAGGTGCTATATTGGGGAGGAGGTGAGGGGGGCAATTCAGCAAGAGCCTGCTGGTGCTTGGCTCTGTGCTGGGGTCTTTCACTAGCATTGAATCAGGGGAAGGGGTAAGTTTTGCCCCTTTTTCCCCCAGGGGCCTTAGAGTTTAACCGAAATTCACAGCATGGTGCAATGTGGGAAAATGTAAACATGTTTATAAAAGTTGTCTGTGTGGCCAGGCTAAGTCTCAAACTCCAGTCAGTTGCTACTTAAATCTCCTTGTTCAACTGATGTTTCCATATCAAGCTATTCTGTAATTCTAGCTTTTTATTTTACTTTGGGCATTTGGGGTGATTTGGTGTTGTAAGTGTTAATTTTCTGAAAGCTCCATTTTCTCCACTTCAAATTGTTGCTAACTTGGGATCCAGTATGATATTTAATTAACCTCAAGTAAACTGCTAAGAGGAGCCTAATCCGGGATTGTCTTCACCCTTTTGTGTTTTGTTTTTATTTTCTAATTTTCATTTCAGAGCGTTCAGAATTGGTTTTCCCACCTTTTCAGTGCTAGATCCGCCAATGGCTTGGTTCATTTGTAGGTTCAGTTCTTTATGTCACCACCTAGTGTTCACTGATGACTTGTAATTGTGGGGGATTTGTGTCTCAAAAACTTAAAATGAGTTGCCCGTGCTTTAATTCCAAGTTCTTTCTTTCAGATATGGTAGTAAAAATGAGAGGTTACTGAATAAGTACACATTACTTTTAATATATATATGTAAGTGGATTCTGTGTTTATGATTGCTGAGGGATTACTTTTAAATGTTCTCTTTCAGTCTCTAGTTAAATGTAGTTTATAAATAGTTGCTGTGGATTTGGCTCCTTTAAAATATTCCGGTAGAAACAGATTATTTTTAATTCTAAAGTTTATGCCAGTAGCAATTTACCACAGGAATAGATTCTTACGGGGGCACTGAATGCACATTTGAGTTCACACAAAATCTATGAATAAGTTAGAAAAGTTGGTTGGGTGCGTTGGATCACGCCTGTAATCCAAGCCCCTTAGGAGGCTAAGGTGGGAGAATTGCTTGAGACGGGGTTTGTGGCTGTGGTGAGCTAAGATTGCATCACTGCACTCCAGCCTGGGTAACAGAGTGAGACAATGCCTATTTAAAAATTAAAAAAAAAAAAAAAA
>NW_016811742.1:113198-128796 GCF_001698545.2 Rhinopithecus bieti
AAATGCTGTTTGCAATCCTTTTTCTGGGCCTTTTTCACTTGTTTCCGAGTTGCCAGATCTGAAGCTTAAAGCTGTTCCTGGCCCTTCCTGGAGCTTCACCCCTGATTCTGACTCCCCATGCCCAGCCAGCTGTGGAAGGAAGCTGAGCCTGAGTCTGGCCCCTCATTTAGGGGTTAGTCACTTGGGTAGTGCCTCAATTCATGCAGAAGAAGGCTGTTATGGACCAAATTGTGTTCCTTCCCTCTCCAAATCCATATGCTGATGCCCTAACCTCGAATGTGATCGTATTCGGAGATAGTGCTTTTGAGGAGGTGATGGAAGTTAAACAAGGTCATAAGGGTGGGGCTTTAGCCATTCCCTGTTTCCAGGCCCATGACTCCTCTCTCAGTATTGACCATTTGAAGCCCCACTATAAACAAGGCCCACGAAGGGACAGCTGCACCTCAGAGTGGCCAGCAGTAAAAGGATCCTGCATCTTAAGGATCAGGAGTTCAATGGAGAGGGTTCATTGCTAAGCAGTCCTCAAATGTGAATGCCCCCCAGCAACCCACAGACCAAGCATCCTGGGCTCTTGTTCTCAAAATGGCAGGTTGTGGTTGTTGGTGACAATGAGGTGTGAAGGGGAAGCCTTTACTCCAAAGCAAGGGGAACCTGATTAGAACCAGCTGGAAGCCCACCACCACTACCATCATAAAAGATTTGGGAGAGACATCATCAAGATGGCTGAGTAGGGGTGCCCAACATTCACCCTCTCCACAAAGAAGGATGAAAAGAACAAGTAGATAATCACATGTAGAGTAGAGCATCCAGGGGAGAACACTGGAATTCAACAAGGAAATGACAAAGACCCCCTGAGGCATGGAAACTTGGGATGGCAGCATAGAGAGGAAAGTGAAGCACCTGGCTAGCATCTGCTTGGAGCCAAGAGGGACTCCCCATTGCGGGGAAAAAGTAAGTGGGAGATCTCCAGTAGTCCACATTCCCTCCACATACACCTGCAACCCCAGCTTTAGGAGAGCCCCACAGTCCTCACAGGCCCTGAGCCCAGTGTAGGGAGTTTCCTGGAGTCCATGCGACTGCATTACTTCAGAAAGGGAATTCACATTGGGGCCCCTCCCCACCCCACTCCCCAGGACCCAGACTGCTGTAAGCATGATGCCATTTTGAGGATGGAGTCACTGCTGGAGTTCTCGGGGTCCCAATAGCTCCTGTATCTTCACATCCCTGGAACCACAATGTCATCCTAACACACTCACACAAAGAAATTGAAAAGGACACAAAAAATGGAAATACACTCAATGTTCGTGGATTGGACTGCCCAAAATGATCTACAGATTCAATGTTATCTCTATCAAAACACTGAGATCGTTTTTTCCCAGAAATAGAAAAAAATCTTAAAATTTGTATAGAACCACAAAAGACCCTGATTAGCCAAAGCAACCCTGAGCAAAAAGAAGAAAACTGGAGGCATCACACTATCTGACTTCAAAATATACTACAAAGCGATAATAACCAAAACATCACGGTATAAAAACAGATATAGACCCATGGAACAGTATAGAGAGTCCAGAAGTAAATCCCCCATATACAGCCAACTGACTTTCAATAAGGGCACCAAGAACATATATGTTGGGGAAAGGACAGTCTGTCTCTTCAATAAGTGGTGCAGGGAAAACTGGATATTCATATACAGAAGAATGAAACTATAACCCTATCTCTAATCATATACAAAAATCAATTCAAAATAGACTAAAGACTTAAATGTAAGTCCCAAAACTATAAAACTACTAGAAGAAAACAAAGGGGAAATGCTTCAGGACATTGGTCTGGGCAAAGATTTTTATGGCTAAGACTTTAAAAGCACAGACAGCAAAAGCAAAAATAGGCAAAAGGGATTATATAAAACTAAAAAGTTTCTGTACAGCAAAGAAAACAACAGGGTGAAGAGACAACTCCTTGAATGGGAGAAAGCATTTGCAAGATATTCATCTGACAAGGAATTAATATCCAGAATATGCAAGGAACTAAAACCATTCAACAGTGGAAAAACAAATAATTCAATTAAAAAAATGGGCAAATGATCTGAATAGATATTTCTCAAAAGAAGACATACAAATGGCCAACAAGTATATGAAAAAATGCTCAGTATCACTAATTTTTATGGAAATGTAAATCAAAACCACAATGAGATATTATGTCACCCAGTTAGAATGGCTACTATCAAAAAGACAAAAAATAACAAATACCAGCAAAGATGTAGAGAAAAGGGAACTCTTACATACTATTGGGAATGTGATGATGTGGCTGGGTTAGGATAGTGGCCAAAGAGAGACCTGGATCATGGAAAGGTCAGGGACTTGTCCAAATCCAGGCTCTACCTTACCTTCCTCTTCCCTGCAGATTAGGTGAACCCCAGGAGATGGCTCAGCCCATCAAGGCCAGAAGCTTCTTAAGGGCCTGTCTATCCATGCTCTATGGCTCAGTGGCAGGTTGGCCTTACAGCTTGCCATCCAGACTTGACCTGGTGTCCTTTGTCTGGTTTTTGGCCTAGTTTCTTGTACAAGTATGCTGAATCATGCTCAGGACTTCTGCTGCCTCTTAGGACTGGAGCCCTGCTTTGTTTGTATTTGTCCTCCCAGTTTCTTCACTCCCTTCCCTGGCATCGCACCCTATTTAGATTAAATAAAGAAATGTATGTACAGAAACTGCAAATTGTCCCCCAATAGCCACTCTCCCTTTCTTCTGAAACATTAAAACTCCTGATTTTTAGTTAGGTATACTTCTGTGTCTTAGTCCATTTTGTAGAATACCCAAGACTGGATAATTTATAATAAATAGAAGTTTATTTGGCTCATGGTTTTGGAGGCTGGGAAGTCCAAGAGTCATGGTGTCAGCAACTGGTGAGGGCGTTTGTGCTGTCATCCCATGGTGGAAACCGGAAGGGCAGAGTGTGAGAGTGAAAGAATGTGAGGGGGCCGAATTCACTTCTCTAACAAACCCACTTTTGCGATGACTAACTCATCCCCAAGATAATGACATTAATCCATTATTAATCACCTCTTATAGTTCCCATCTCTCAACATTGTTGCGTTGGAGATTAAGTTTTCAACAAATGAACTTTGGAAGACATATTCAAATAGCATTCCATGACACTAGGTGTGGCCATATAACTAAGTTCTGGCCTATGGGATATGAGTAGAAAAGATGTGTCCCTCTTCCCACTTGCAGGAAGGTGGGCCTAGGGAGGAGTCATCAAAGAGATGAAGCCTGGGCCCTTGATAACTTCATTAAATGGAGCCACCACACCAATTTGGACTTTTATGTGAGTCAGAAACAAACATCCGTCTTGTTTAAGCCACCGTCCTTTGGACCTTGTTTTGAATGCTACTGAAGTCATTTCTTCCCCAATAAGGTTGTAGTCATGTTATAATCTTTTCTGAATGCCTATATGTGCTAGACACTTCTACAAGTTTGAGATCACAACACACTAAAGTCTAATCACCTTATATTTATCGATGATGACTTAGTCTCAAGTGTCAATGAAAAGATCTGAGATTTCTCCAAAGTCTGTGTGACCCCAAATCCCTGACCTTCTGCACTAAGCCTCATAGCAGGTGATACAAATTCAGGTGTTTTGAATTTTATTAAATATATAACAGTGAGTAGAAGTCAAAAGGAAATTTGGATTTGCAAAAGGAAATCTGGGCTCTAAGAAGGCAACTAGAGCATGTCAAGCTTGAATGTGTAAATGAATCTTCTGGGGATGATCCATTCCTACCCAAAAACACAGGAGGAAAAGCAAAGAATGTGAGAGCCCAATCTCTTCAGCTCCTGGAATTGGCCTGAGCAGCCAACAGCTAATAATAAACCCTTGTGTTCTAATATTAGTTTCACTTTGCAGAATCTCCTGGGATGAGGTTAGTTTGAGTGGATAGGTGTCAAGCAGGAACTCTCAAAGTGTGGTCCCTGAACCAGCAGCAACAGCATCACCGGGAACTTACTGAAATTGCTGATTATCAGGCTCTACCCCAGACCCACTGAATCAGAAACTCTAGGGTTGAGGTGCAGGGGTCTTGGGATTTCTCCAGGGGATTCTGATGTGCGCTGAAATTTAAGAAACACTGGTGTGGAAGAAAAAGCTTGGGAAGAGGCAGTTAAAAACATAATGGAATAAAAGCTTTCAGCTGGAAATTGGAAAATCTACAGTCCAGTCCTAGCTGTCTCCTTGTTCATAAAATGAAGATGAGATCACTGACATCACTAAATAATTTGCAGAATTAAACACAATGCTGCTTTTGAGAGGCAACATAACATAGTGGTTAAGAGCACAGATTCTAGAGCAGAGTCTGGGTTCAAATACTGGCTCTCAGTTATTAGATGGACAAATCACTCCTTTGTTATCTGTTAAAGTGGGAGTAATAGCAGCATACCTATTTCATATGGTTGCAGGGGTGAAATGAGCTAACAACGTTTGCAAAGCACTTAGAAGAGTGTTTGGCAACAAGTGTTATATAAGTGTTTGTTAAATTATATATCTATGTGCATCTACCTATCTATTTATCTATCTATCTATCTATCTATCTATCTATCTATCTATCTATCTATCATCTATCTATCGTGCTTGGTGCATGCAGTGACTATTCAGAAAGTATCTTTTATTTGAGAAAGAAAACGGAGCAAACTGGGATGAATAAGAAGAGGTTGTTAACTGCCAGAGGTCTAGAGAACACCCCCCTTCCCACATGAACCCCTATCCCCACTCTCAAGGGGCCTCTCCCAGTGCAACCTGGAGATGTGTAAGAATTGTCTGTCTGCCATGGTGTGATTCAGCATTTGGTGGAAATTGTCTCCTAGAGGAACTGGCATCTCTGCAAAAGGTCCATTCAGACTTAAGGAGTGTAGAAACCTGGCTAGTGCAGCTGAAGGTAGCTCTTCCATTTCTCTAGGGGATTTAGTGGATTCTGGGGACCTCATGGGGGTTAGGATCACAAGGGACCCCTGTCAGAGGAGCTGAAGGAATGAGGGGCTGGTGCTGTATAAAATGCAGCTCTTTTAAAATTTCTATTTATTTTTTAAACAATTGTACTGAGGCATACTTTACACACAAAAATAACCCATTTTAAGAGCACATCTTAGTGATTTAAAAAACATTTACCAAGTTGTGCAACCATCATTATAATCCAGTTTTAGAACATTTCCAGCACCCACATAAGATCTTTCATGCCTGTTTACAATTTAACCTATTTTCCCACTCCCAGCCCGAGGCAATCACCAATCTACTTTCTGTCTCTATAGATTTGCCTGTTCTGGACATTTCATAGAAATGGAGTCATACAATATGTGGCCTTTTGGATCTGGCTTCTTTCACCTAGCATAATGTTATTTCTGAAATTCATTCATGTTCTCTAGCATGTATCATTTTATTCCCTCTTATTATTGAATAGCTTTCTGTTGCTACAGCTGTACTACATTTTGTCTATCCATTCACCAGTTGGATATTTGGGTTGTTTCCACATTTTTGGCTATCATGAATAATGGTACTATGAACATTTACATGCAAATCTTTGTGTGGACATATGTTTTCATTTCTCTTGGGTAGATACCTAGGAGTGGAATTGCTGGGTCATAAGGTAAATTTAGGTTTCAAGTTTAAAGAAACTAATGAACTGTTTTCCATTTCACATTCTCACCAATAACATATGAGGGTTCTAGTTTCTCCATATTCTCACTAACATTTGTCATTGTCTTCTTTTTAAAATTATAGCCATTTTAGGGGGACGTGAAATATTATCTCATTGTGGTGTCAATATGCATTTTCCTGATGACTAATGATGTTGAGTATCTTTTGAAATATGCCTATTTGCCATTCATATATCTTCTTTGCTGAAATGTCTACCCAAATATATAAAATGTTGGGTTTAAAAGTAGATAGGAGGTGGCTACCACCTTACTCTGCCCTTGGGTACCCAGGCAGGAGGACTATTTCCAAGGTGAGTTTGAGTCCCTGAGACTGGCAGTAGACCAGGGTTTCCAGGAGGCTAACACACTCCTGCATTGGCCACTTTCAACCTTTTCACCTGAGGATTAAGGATGGATTCTGTAAACTGCTGAACTAGAGAAAAGGTGCACTGGTTAAAATAGATGCTTGATTTTTTGTGTGAATTATATTTTTCCTTTTCCTTTTCTTATTTTAAAGAAAATTAATCTTCTGTAAAAAGCAATCACCAAGCTAAGGTTGGATTTATTTAGCTGTTATTAAGATACGTGTGTATTGGCCGGGCGCGGTGGCTCAAGCCTGTAATCCCAGCACTTTGGGAGGCCGAGACGGACAGATCACGAGGTCAGGAGATTGAGACCATCCTGGCTAACCCGGTGAAACCCCGTCTCTACCAAAAATACAAAAAACTAGCCGGGCGAGGTGGCGGGCGCCTGTAGTCCCAGCTACTCCGGAGGCTGAGGCAGGAGAATGGCGTGAACCCGGGAGGCGGAGCTTGCAGTGAGCTGAGATCCGGCCACTGCACTCCAGCCTGGGTGCAAAGGCGAAACCCCGTCTCAAAAAAAAAAAAGAAAAAAAGAAAAGAAAAGAAAAAGATACGTGTTGTATTTTAGAAAGGAGATTTCGTGTTTTTAAATTTACCATTGTTTTTCCTTTATTTTCATTTGCATGAGTCTGATTAACAAATGATGCCACTAAGAAGGACCCTACCACTATCTTGGATGAGGAATATAGATGGCATATAGTGAGTAAAAATAAATTTCTCACTACCAAGTAGCAGTAGATCATTAGTGGGATGGCACGTCGAGCTAATGGCATTAGAGATAATGGAGAAGGGGGTGATGAATGGGAGCCAGCATATTTCCTAGAACTTCAATGTATGGTCCTGATAGGCTCAGCCGGAAAGGCTGTATTACTGAAAAGCCCAAACCACTCCTTAGTGCTTGTGGAGAATCACCACAGAGTTTACATCTGAGCTGAACTGTGAGGTCTGATGGCCAGCCCTTCCAGAATGGCCAGTCACATATTTTAGCAATATTTCTGTGAAATCCGGCCAACTCAGGGGTAGGGGAGGGACCATTCTTGTGGTAGGGGGAGGGGTCATGATTCCAAGAGCTACTGCTACCAGGAGGATGCTACTGCTACATTGTTGTTATTTTTTGTTGTTGTTGCTGTTGTTTTGTTTTCTTCTTCTTCCTTTATGAGACATAGTCTCACTCTGTCACCCAGGTTGGAGTGCAGTGATGCGAACACAGCTCACTGTAGCCTTGACCTCCCTGGGCTCAGGTGATCTTCCCCACTCAGCTTCCTGAGTAGCTGAGACCATGAGGTTTCACCATGTTGCCTAGGGTGGTCTCGAAAACCTGGGCTCAAGTGTTCTGCTGGCCTCAGCCTCCCAAAGTGCTGGGTTTACAGGCTTGTGCCACTGGGCCCAGCCACCATTGTTTTTTGTGTTAAAACTGTCTTCAGTTTAACCAATGATGGCCGCTGGTCAGCAGAAGGATGCAGGAAGGATGACATAGAAATAGACTGAGGGGGACTATAGACAAGATTTCCTCCTTATTCTATCCATCTTGCCCCAAAGGTGTCAATGGATATCCTTCAATGGAACACAAAGGAGTGGACCCCAGCCACAAGGGCTATATACATAACTTGGTTTATTCATTTTAAAAATAAACATGGTAATAATAATTATGTAGTAGAATTGATGTGAGGTAAAATGTATGCATTGTGCCAGAAGAAAGTAGGCACTCAGTAAACAGGTTGTTATGATGCTGTGCTGACATGTGTTGAGTGTTTAGCTTGTAAGCCACAAAGAGCATATAGTTGCAGATTTTCCGTCCTGTTGATTAATTCGTTGATTGAGGCATTTCCTGAACACACATTTAAAAATATGTACTATGTAGCAACAATATTTCTGGGTGCAGAGAATGCAAAGATGCATAAAACAGTGTCTCTATCCTCAAGTTGTTAAAAATTAGTTGGGAAGTTAATTCTAGAAGACTGTGTCAATGACTCTGACAGACGGTTGAGAAAAGTACTATTGGGGGACAGAAAAGGAAGTGATTCACTGTACCTGGGGGCAAGGAGGGAGCAAGAGTTATGGAAGATAGTCCAAAAAATGTGATATTTGAGCTGGGCTTTCAAGGATGGATAGGGGTTCAGTAGGTAGCGATGGCAGTGAGAATATTTTTAGTAGATGAAATAGGAAATAGCATGGACCTAGTCACAAGAGTATGTATTTGGAGAACTTTAAATATCCAACTATTATAGAGTGGGCATAGGTTTGGGTGGTAGCAGGGTTGGGAGGGTATGAACTGGAAATATATTTCGGGGTGAGATTTCACAAGGCCCTAAATGACATTTAAGGACTTGAAGCTAAACGCTGCAGGTAAAAGAAAACAGAATGGCTTAGGAGTGGCATATTTCCCCAAATTCATAATTTTTTTCAACTTGCTGGGCACAAGTCAGCTACTAAATACATCCCAGTTGTCCAATCTCTTTAGGAAAAAATGACGCATAGAAGGAGAAATCCAAAATTTAATAGGAAACATGGTAGATCAGCTGACCTCTGACCAACGATAAAAACAAAATCCCATTACAATAAACACCATTATAAAGACTGCTTACTACAAAGCTATTTCTAGGCAGATGGCTCAGAAACACCATATTCTTTTTATCTAGTCAAAATAACTTATGTACAATGGATAACCCAGTGCAATAAATTCTTTGTTCCCTGTGCATATAACGGTCTCTTTCTATAGGGAAGGTAACTGCTCTTATACCACATGCAGGAAGAGGAGGCTTAGTTGAACTGTAGCTGAACTCCATTTAATTTTTCTCTGTAGCTATCAATCCCCAACTATTCCTCGACTCCATTTACCATCTCCTCCACAAAAATTCCAATCCCTTCATCCAGAAAAGCTCATTGAGACTCCCGGTCCACCCACCTAACTTCTCAAACAAAACACTTTTACCCCGAATATCTGGAGCTCAAAAAAGGAAACCCTGTTGCTCGACAAATAAGGTGGATTCTTGGCATCTGAAGATTCAACAACTACCATTCCAACTCTTTGTGAGTGACTCTGACAGTCATTTCTATTTTTGGTGGGACATGAATTTCAGGCACCGCAGCAAGCCTCTTACTAAGGCAAGTCCAGCCGACTGGTAGCATCTATTTCTCAAGGTGGCTTTGTTTCCTTTGCTTGTCACATACATGTTCTTGCTCAGGAAGTTATATTTTGCTGCATTTGATGAAGGATGCTATGTTCCAGGGAAATTAACCAATTTGGAAATCCAAGAAGGTCTGATGGTTAAATATCTTAGGAATGTTAAATACCTATTCTGCTTCTTAACACTTGCCATTAGTGAGTAGGGATATGGTCCTTATCAGTGTGTGTATTAGTCCATTTTCATACTGCTATGAAGAAATACCCATGACTGGGTAATTTATAAAGAAAAAGAGGTTTAATAGATTCACAGTTCCACATAGCTGGGGAAGTCTCACAATCATGGCAGAAGGTGAAGGAAGAGCAAAGGCATGTCTTATATGGCAGCAGGCAAGAGTGCGTGTGCAGGGGAACTGCCCTTTACAAAACTGTAAGATCTCATGAGACTTATTCACTATCACAAGAACAAGACGGGAAAATCCACCCCATTATTCAATTACCTCCCACCAGGTCCCTCCCATAGCACATGGGAGTTATGGAAGCTACAATGTAAGTTGAGATTTGGGTGGGGACAGTGTGTGTATGTTTTTTAATCCTTATTTTGAAAATAAAATTTCAGGCTCGTAGAAAATGGCAGGAACAGTATCCATAAGCTTTCACCTAGACTTACCTATTAACATTTTCAGAAGATAGAACAATTATGAGCCAAAGTAATAAGTGAGACAGGGTATTGGTTAGTCTAACAGACTCCTGAATCTCACTCTATGTGTATGCACATTGTTATGCATTATTATTATTATTATTTACAGAACAATTTGAGGTTAACTTGCAGGCATCATGACTTTTTACCTCTAAATATTTCAGTATGTAATGGCATACTTTTCAAAACCACAGTGCAATTATGAATTCTGGAAATTGAGCATTGATATACCACCATTAACTAGTAGCACATCCATATTCAAATTTTGCTGATTGTTTCAATACTGTCCTTTAGAGCAATTTAAAAAACTATCCATGTCCCAACCTAAGATAAAGCATTGTATTCAGTTGTAATGTTTTTAGTCCTCTTTAATCTGGAACAGCTCCTCAGTCTGTCTTTGTTTTTCATGACGTTGACTTATCTTGAAGAGTATAGTCTTATTATTTCATAGAATGTTCCTTGTTTTGGGTTTGTCTAATACTTCCTTAAGATTGGATTCAGGTTATGTATCGTGGGCTGGAACTTTACTTGGATTTTAATTTTTATCTTGTTAATGAAGAATGTGACTTTCAAATAGTATAGTCATTATTAAAAAATTCTCCTGCAGCAAAATATCAAGCATGGGTTCCAAGGAGACCCAGGTTAGTGGAATTTTACCCCACCCCTTGGTAACACAGATTATGAAAATCAGTTCAAAGGGAGCTAATTTGGAGAAGTCAACAAAACAAACAGTCCTCCTGGTGAGTTGGTTCCTTCCCACGTTGCCAGTCTGTCCATGGACAGCCTCTGTGCTCCAGTATTTTCCCTTTGCCTCACCACACTGCTGTCCCTCAATAAAGCATCTGAAAGTCAGCAATGGAGGGAGTGTGAAGACTTGGAATGACATTTACCAGCAGAAAGCTGGAGGTGGCTCACGTTACTAAATATTTATTACTTTTACAAAATACATCACAAAATATAATAAATAGTTCACATTAAGCTGCACCTATCAAAACATGTAAAGTTCACTTTGTGATATAGCATTGTTGACTTGGATTGTTGCTAATTCACAATTACTCATTAAATGGATGTGGATGCTACCCACTCCCTAACACTAGTGAGAATTCAAGCACTTTCAGTGATTCAAATGTGAAGTGCTGAGCCTCAGAAAATGAGATGTGGAGACAAAATAAGCTTAAATATGTATCTCTTCCTTTCTTCTTTCATCCAACAAAATGCTATTGAGAAACTACTTTATGTTAAGGCTCTGTGCTAAGTATGGGGGTTTCAGAGATTAAAGACCTAGTCCTTGACCTCAAGGAGCATTTATTAGAACCTGATATTTGGATCCAAAAGCCAGAGCCAACATTTTCTTCTTGCTTAATGGCATCATTTCACATTTTGTCCTAGTTTGGGTTGTGATAAGGCAGAGAGTCCACTTGGTAACGTTGTGACTCCTGCTTCAGACCGTTGGCTCAAAGTGGCTGTCATCATATACAGGCGTGTCCCTGAGCCTCCCCAAGAGCTAAGAAGTACTTTTTCCACAATAGTACATTCTATTATGGTGTCTTCAACCTGCTATCGACCTTTTAAGCCTGCATTCTTACAACTTTCAATGGTTTTCAATCCCTCTCCATATTAAAGTCTGTAAGGTGTCATGGCCTTTGATTGTGTCATGTACATCTGTTAATTCATTAAAAATCCATTGCAGTGTGAACATAGTATAATAGAGATCACAGTGGAGTTGGATTCGGGTGATGTGGGTGAGATGGGCTAATGTTCCCCACTCCTGTGTTCTATTCTTGGGCACACAGCTAGACACCATTTTCCAGGCTCTCTTATGGCTAGGTGTGGCCATGTCACTGAGTTCTGGCCAACAGAATCTAAGCACAAATATCTATCACTTCTAGGCCTGCCTCACAGAAACCTGTCACATGTGTCCTGCCACTTTTGCTTCATGCAGACAAACCACGTGTTAATGATGGAGCCACAAGATGCCATGCACCTGTCTTTCTGAGTCACCATGTGGACCCCATCTTCCCCAATGAATAGAGACCCCCGTATTGGATTTTCCAGAACCAAGAAATAAATGTCTCCTATGTGTTAAGTCACTGAGACTTTGATGTCTGTTACAGTAGTCATAAATACTCTGTCCCATCAACAACTTTGACTTGTTGTCTTACCTGCTATTTACCCTTGGGCAAGTCACTTAACCTCTCAGCTTCTCTATAACCTTCTCTGTCAATGGGGGTAATAAGATAAGCATTTTTGGCCCCATTTTACAGATGAAAGGATTAAATGCGGTGACATTTGCAAAAATACTTTGTAAATGATTATACAAATAGAAGGTGGTGGTATTATTATTGGATCTTGTCCCTCACAGTAGCTAATAGAATATTTCCCATTGAGGAATCTCAATTCCTTTACTAACCAGCAATATTTTCTGCTAAATGTGTAGCTTGGGCTGGTCTTGGACCACCTGTATTTCTCAGGCCATATAAATTGGGGCAAGGGATACTCAGACATTGCCAAATCCCTCTGACATGTCAGTTTCAGGACTATGCCCACCTAGTCCAGGCCACTGACTGCTCCTTACAGTCTCAGGTAATGTCCCGGAACTTGACCTACTGACCAACTAATTCCTATGGTCATTTAGGGCCCCACCATAGGTGTCAAAATGATGAGTTTTCCAAGCCTTTCTTGTTTTCCCAAAGGTCACATGATAATAGCAAATGTAATATTGAGTGCCCACTATGTGCCAAATTGCATTCATTACCCCAGGTCATATTCACAACCACCGCAGGAAGGAGGTGCCTATTAGTCCCATTTTGCAGATGATAAAACTGAGGTGTACGAAATTTGCTCAAAGTCAATTAGTGTAGATGGATTAATACTTATGTCTCTAAAAGGTCT
Organism: Rhinopithecus bieti; assembly: GCF_001698545.2. Classification (NCBI taxonomy): domain Eukaryota; kingdom Metazoa; phylum Chordata; class Mammalia; order Primates; family Cercopithecidae; genus Rhinopithecus; species Rhinopithecus bieti. The sequence continues at coordinate 125,956 of NW_016811742.1, forward strand.
GTGCTCTTAACCTCGGTGTATCCAATTGTTAACTCTGCCTCACAGCCCAGCATTGCCCATTCCCTTTTAAGAGTCTCACTGCTGAGAAAGCCAAATCTCATTATAGGAGAAAAGGATGTTACTTTTTAAAGGACCCAGCAGCAAGCATCTCTTTGCATGCTTCAAATGGACATTAATAATGGACATCATTCCTGCTCACTTTCCTCCAAATTTATTATTTATTTATCTAATTCAATGCACCTTAATTTGCCCGCAAGTCATATTAATGTGATTGTTTAAAATGACAAGGACCCTCTGAGGGAAATTGAACATCAACAGTATAACATCAATGTTCAGTATCTCAGAGCAAGTGCAGGGGTGAGTGGTGTTTCTACTTGCATAGGTGCCTGTCTCTTTGTTGGATCACAAACCTTAATCCATCCCAAAGTGCTTGTCAACATAGTGCACGAAGGGGATGCCTGGGAAATTTCCTGCTCTACTAGTTGTAATTACATGAAAAATAAATGGAAAAATTGGGTTATTTTGCTCGCTACCTGACAGGGACTTAACATCCCAGATTGTATGGCCAATAGGTGTTGAACCAATATCCGATGGATCTTTTTATACTGATTCCCAGCTTTTGACCTATCTCCTGTGGAAGTTGAGGAATTTGGCTACCAAACAAGTATGTTCTGTATTATTAAGGACAGGCGATATGTGACAACTTGTACTTATGAAATGTATAAAGTCAGGAGTTAAGTAGGTCTTGGTTAGTTGAACTCTTGAAATTTCAAAAAGTTCAAGTCTCTGAAATTTGGAGGGGCTGAGTCTCATCTGAATGACTTTGTTATCATCAAACAATTCAATTCATGAAGGAGGGGACCCTTCTTATGGCACAATATCTCTGAATTTATCATCGAAATTAACAGGAAGGCAGTATTTGATCAGCCAGTACTTCAGGTACGTCCCCTCTAATTTTCCAACCCCTCTGCAGACTAGGCCTTCTTAGCTCCATCTTACAGATCAAGAAGTTACAGTAAGCAGACCTAATTAAGTTGAAGTGTCAGACCCAGGGTTTGAAGCCAAATGGTCTTGGTCCCACAGCCCAAACCCAAAGATTTTTCTGTTTGGAACATGTCTGTTTCCTAAATAGCAATTCCTATAATCTAAATATCCACAAGAAGTTGTTGTGAAGGAATTTCGAGGAAAGAAACAGAAGGCTTGCTTTGTCAGGGCTCTTGTGGTCAGCTATGGTGAGCCTGCTTTCTTCATTGTGCATTCCTCACAAAAGAACCTCTGCTGACACTACAGATCTCTCCCCTAGGAATGGAAGGGGACCAAGCAGGGGAGATCTTGGTGAATATCGGAAAGATGGAGCCAAGGAGACCCATGCACTTCCAATTAGACAGCATGCTTTCCATGGCCCGCTTAACGCCTTGCTGCTTCTCAAAGCATGCTCAGAGAGTTTCAGCTTTGGCAAAGGCTTGAGAGATTTCATGCTTCTTTCCCCCCATGTATTAAAAAAGTCATTTTTGCCTCAAACTAGGGAAGACACTGGCAGTTTTAAACTTTAAAATGTTTGGGGGGGGGTTTTTTTTTTTTTTTTTTTAATTAGATTTATTGTTGCTGTTGTTTGGAAACCTTGTGGACATTCACTTTTTTTAGTTCCTTGGCTAAGCTTTTCTGGAAACTTCTGGAAAAGAGGGTTAAAAGCAGAAAATGAGGTTGGTTTTTTTTTGTTTTTTTTTTTTTTTGAGACGGAGTCTCGCTGTGTGGCCCAGGCTGGAGCGCAGTGGCGCCATCCTGGCTCGCTGCAAGCTCCACCTCCTGGGTTCATGCCATTCTCCCACCTCAGCCTCTTGAGTAGCTGGGACTATAGGCGCTTGCCACCACGCCCGGCTAATTTTGTTTTTGTATTTTTAGTGCAGACGATGGGATTTCACCGTGTTAGCCAAGATGATCTCGATCTCCTGACCCCATGATCTGCCCACCTCAGCCTCCCAAAGTGCTGGGATTACAGGCGTGAGCCACCACGCCCAACCGAGGTTGGTTTTGAAACTCCAAGTCTGATGATAGGTAGGTAGAGGATTTTAAAAACTGCACCTGCTGGGTTTCAAATGGCATACAACCCAGTCATAGTTCTGGAGAGAGAGCAGAGGACTGGCAAGAATGCCATTCCCAGTGGGGTATGGCTTCCTGTTAGGGTTCCTCACTTTCCAAAAGCATGGAGCAAAGCAAGTGAAAAAGCTTGCTCTCGACCCTTTGGAAAAGCCAGAGTAAGATGCATTTATTTAAGGTGTACATCATGATGATTTGATAGATGTGTACATTTTGAAATAATCACCATAATCAAGCTAATTAGTGTATATACAATAAAAATCCTAAAATAATATGTCCCCAATCTGTGTTCACTGAGCAGCCTGGGGAGGCTTACCCGTGTGCACATCTTCCTTTGCTCGTTAATTTCCCCTAAAAAGAAAGCAGGAAATAAAGATCCAACCCTTCATAATCCAAACCACACAGGGAAGAGGCAAAGCAGAGCCTTCATCAAGAATTCAGATGTCCATTGTGGTGGTCAGACCTCACCATACAGACTCCAAATTCCAAATGAGCTTTGCCTAATTCCCCCAGTTCTCTCTCACCATCTTGGACCTGCACAAAAACGTGTCTCCTTTGGCTTTTTTGCAGACCACACAATTGCGTTGCACAACCTCACCCTCTGACATTATCTCCTTTATGCTTTAAGGGTCAGGGAACTGACCCAAATTTACATGGGCCAGATAAGTGACTTCTAGCTAAGGGTAGGTCACTATATCCTTAGTTTCAAAAAAAAGTCTCTCCACACATTCTCCTTTGATTTAG
>NW_016811742.1:129504-136524 GCF_001698545.2 Rhinopithecus bieti
AAATAAATAAATAAATAAATAAATACAAAATCTCTCCACACATTCTTCTTTGATTTAGGGGGAGACTAGAAAGAAAATAATTACCTTAAATCTTATTTTACATGTCACAATATGAAGATTTATCCCAGACACAAGCATGTATTCTTAATTATAATCACAGTATTGATCTGAGCAAGTATAAGATATATGGCCACAAGTTGCTGGTGGTTTTGTATTACCATTTTAGTGCAATTAACGTCTACCATTAAAGCACCATCTTACGCATAAAGCAAAATTAAAAGGAAGCTTGAAATGTTATATCCTATCCAGGAAATGTTACTATTGCATTTTCAAGATGAGGAGTTAAGGTTTTCATTTTTAATTACATTACTGAGTGATTCTTCTTAAGGGAACCTAATTGTGAAGAATATAAATTACTTTGCAAGTTTATGGTGGGGGACTAGTAATCCTTTTGGGATGCAAACAAACAAGCAAATGAGAATTTAGGAACACTCAATGGTAAAATTTAACATTTCTGTCTGGTTGCAACTCTTTTGAAAAAATCCCTTATAGAAGAATATTGTCATTAATAATTTCATCATTCATGAAGCTTTGACTATAATGCTCAGCATTTTTGCTGCAATTAGTGCGGGGTATAAAGGAAGACAGCTTGTATGGTCTCAAAGCTTTAGCTCTTCCCTGTCTGGGCCTTCCTTCTTCTCCAGAACGTCTGTCTCCTCTTGTCTAACAGGTGCCCAATCTTCCAAGAGCACTCCTTGGAGCAACCCTGCCCTCTCCGAGGCAGTGCCCCAGGTTTGCAAATTCACCCTTCCTCTGCTACTGTTAGAATCACCTTTCTTTCCCTCCAAGCTACTCAGCTAGCTGTTAGGGTAAAGCAGCTGATTAAACAAAATCACACTCGTGTTGATGACTAAAAGCACTTAACGCTCCCTGGGGTGTCTGCATCTGAGCTGAGCCTTTAATGGTGAAATTTCAGGCATTGCGACAGGCTAGTGGGGCTATACTTTTTGGTGTGTGTTGGGGGGGCATATGTTTTGATGTCACTCAAATCATACCACTTGTAGATGTTAGAAGCTGGTGGAAAAAGATTTCATAAAATTACATTTTGCCTAAGACCTTTCTTCTAGGGCTTTAAATGATAGGTCTTAGAGCTCTCCTAGTCCTGAGAAAGTTTTGTTCAGGATCAACCCATCTGCCCCTTCTCTGAATAGTGTGACTCTCAACCACAGATGCTGCCTTATAGAGGTGCAGAAATGTCCCTTGCGCAAATTCATTCCCAATAAATGTAATTCTAACTTTGGTAGACATAGAGCAAACCCTTAACATTGGCCAAGGAGGGAGCCCCAGACCTTTCATTTTCCCCATAAAAAAGGGTAAAGTATAGCTTTCCAGGGTGAACGCATGTGAGGATAACAACAGACATTTACTATATTTCCAGCACTGTTCCATGTGCTTTCCATAATACACAAAATGAACTCAAAAGACTAAAGAAGTGCAAAATAAATTTGAATAATTTAACATCTGAATGATGGTTTTTGTAAGTTTGTAGCGTTTCTACTTCTGAAGTTATTAAAGCTTAAAAAAAGCACTAATACTTTTGGCTCATCCTGTATTTACTCATTTAACCTTCATGACAACTCTCAAGTGTAGGTACCATTATTTATCCCATTTAAGGGATGGGAAAACAAAGGCGCTGTGAGGGTAAGTAACCCACTCATTGTTATGTAGCAACAAGAGACACATCTGGGATTATAAAGCCAGGAAGTGTAATTCCAGTGTTCATGCTCTTAGCCACTCTGCCACATTGCCTCTTGGCATCATTAAGAGACAGCAGAGATGCTGCTGTACCTGAAGGCCAGCTAGACTCAGTTACTAGACAAATGCTTCACTCTCCACACCACCCTCAAATTGCCATGATTCAATTTCAGCCCTCACAGCATGGCTCCTTTCCACATTTTGTAGATTGTGAGGCCATGATTAGGATAAAAATGTGAATAACAAATCTAGGACTGCTAAGGGTACCCCATGTCTCCCACTTTAATATCCCTTGCACTTTTTCATAGCATAATCCCATCACACCTGTTGAATTAAATTAAATGGAATTGCCAGGACCCTTTGGCATTCTATGGGCAGTTTGGGCAGGCCCTCCTGTCTTCCCCTCCACATAATTTCAGACCTGTTGGATGGCCTTGGCATGGCCCCATTTTCTCCTCTCCATTCTCCTTGCCCATCTCATGGAACCTTCCTTCATAAGGCCACGACCTGCCCCAGCCCAAAGAGCCATAGTGAGGGCCTCATACTGTCTACATAATAGCCCCCAAGCCTGCTGACTTCTTTAATGGCAAGGAAAGCACAGTGCTCCATTTTGGGAAGCCAGTCCTGTCTAGGCCAGAACTGGACCTGAAACTGTTCTGTATCTGCAGTCTGGCAGTCAATCAGATTCCTCTGGCTCAATTCAGGGACTTCATTTGCCCTTTTCAGACCACCTGTGTCTCCTTTCCCAGACTTGCTGGCCCCCATTTGCCCTTGACTGGGGGGCTCTGGTCTCCTTACCCTGTTTTCTTGGCATTCCCAGCCCTCGTGACCCTGGTGAGTGAAAGGCATTAACACCTAAGAACCAGAGGGCTCTGTCTGTCTTTCATGACCCACAAACAGGAGGCTTACTTGTTGACCTAACTTTATGGCACTGTCCCTGGCACCTGGAGCCCCCTGAGACTAACCTGGTCCCATTAGCCAAGGCTCTATCAACAGTACTTTATTTCTTGTAGGCATTTCTGAAAACTGAGAGGTTGCCTGGGGATTTCTGAGCCTTGAGTTGATTAGCAGTTAATGATGTGTGTTTTGATGAGAACATAAAAGATTTTGTTTATTCACTCGAGAAGAGGAAAATTAGGAGTAAAAAAGAGAGAAGGAAAACACAAATTCTCAGTTTTCAATGGGGTTTTAAGTGGTTTAGATCTGCTGAGTTCCCAGCCAATGCTGGGCAATTCTCCGGGTGCTGATTTTACATATCAGCTCTCAGAACAATTCTTAGAGTGTTCAGCTCCACCTAGAGCTGTCAGGAGCCATACAGAAGGCCCAGAAGGGCTGCCGGACAATCCATTTTACTATTCAGAGAATGTATGAATACAGCCAGGAGATGCATTTATACTTCCGCATGAAGGAGAGGGAGAGAGGAGCCCACAGCAGATCGAGGTATCTTCCAACAATGCATCCTCCAACTGGACCCATGGTTCTAGAAGCCATGTCTAGAAAGACAACCCCAACAGGGTCAGCATGTACACAAAGGACGTTTGTCAAACTTGCTCCCAGTCTACTGCTGTTGAAGTTTTGGGCAAAGTGGAAGGGGATCCAGAAGGCAGAATGTGGCAATCAAAAAGGAATAAGCTTTGGAGTTAAACCAACCTGTGCTGGAAACTGGTTTATTCCAGATTTCTCTACCTATCTTGATCTCAGTTTTCATGTCTGAAATGAACTGGTAGTACTGAATTTAACTTGTAGAGTTGCTGTGAAGATTCAGCATTTTCATATGTGAAATTAACTGGCACAGATCAGGTGCCAGTGATTGTGATTTACCCTCCCCTACCCCTTTCCCTTTTTCCTCTAGAAAGTCTGCACTCTCCATTCCCCAGCGTGCCTATGGTCTTCAACTGCTGACTTTCAAAACAAATGAACTGAGGTGGTCAACACCTTCTGGGGATTCAAGTTCTTTCAAAAACAACTCACAAGGGAAATAGTAATTCATAATGCTTCCCTTCAGGCATATAAAGTACTGATGTTGGAGTCTGACAAACGGTTTGGGATAATAAACTCACTTGGTTGGTGGCAGGCGGTCAAAGCCTTGCTTTCCAAATCGGCCCGCAGAAACAATGTTCTTTGCCGTTAGTCCTACTCAGGCCAGTCCAGCCAGTCACATCACAAGTGAGCACTGATAGTTATAAGTGGGGCTAGTTGAGAGGCTGGGTGAAGGCCTTTCCCTATCGCTATTCTTAACTTGGGGCACATCTTAAAGGCCAGCAGCATTATCTTTATTTCACAAGAAGAGTCCATATTGTAGGAGGTGCCCTTGGGTGAGCATCTGCTCCGAAGTGTTTACTGCTGTTCACTGGAAGTCCTAAGTCTGAAGGTGAATGAGAGTATCTCAGCTATTCTAGAACAGTCTCCTGTCGCTGAACCACCTTTGCCTCTGGGGTTGGAGGAGTGAAATTTGTGACTTGGATCATCTAGGAAGCAGTTTTGGAAGGGGCAGCTCTGCATGTGAGGTTGCACAGTATACAGATACAGCCACCACCCAGAATAGTCCCCAAAATCAGAAACATATTTAATGACAGATCAAAAAAGGAAGACCTTGGTCTAAGTAGACGCCAGTCTAATTCTTCTTTATTTCTGCCTCTTGGAACACATCAAAATTGTGTTCTCTTCACTTGAAGAGAATTTTTCAATCAAAGGCAGGGGCTTATCAGAACTTTGTTTTCATTCTGGCAGTGATTTAATTCTATAAGTTTATTTTAACAAAGGAATTTGTTTGCCAATTAAGAAATAGTTTGCAGGGACATCTCTGGGACTCAGAGGTTCCTTTAGTATGCCTGGAAAAAGCCAAGAGCCATTCAAGGCAGCTAGTTATTCCTTCCTCATGAGATAGGTGATAGTGAGTTCATCAATGATGTTGATGAATTCTTTAAAAAAATGAAAAAATATACTTGGAACTGCTCTAAGTCCTAGAAGGATAACAGAAAACACTATTCAGGTTTTCTCATGTGGGGGTGGCAGTAATAATGGAGGTGAGGGTGGTTGTCACCCGCAGACCAAAGGACATAAGCCAATTGGGAAGTTATTTGGGGTGTGGATAAGGTCAAAGTCATATAGGAAAATTTAATGGGTTATTTTATTTCTTGTTTGGGGAGAAATGAACGAGTATGTTTTCTTCAGTAAAAGCTAAGCCTCACCATGTTTTCTAAAGATTTGGAGGCTTCTTCTTCAAGGCTTCTTCTTCAACCAATCTCAAGCCAGGAAATAGAACAACACAAATTCCTGGTGTCTTAAGGCCTGGTGCTTGCACTTGTTCAGTGAGAGAATTGCCTCCTGTATACAACTGTTTAACTGATATTCCCACAATGTGTTCGACCTTCCAGAGTCTTCTTTCCAAAGGCTCTTTGGACCACTACTGGTGGGGTTCTTTAAAAGCTGCCTGCAAGGCACAGTCTACTGATGGGTGCAAAAGTTAGTGGGTGAATATCTGAGGAGAAGCAGGTTGTCACCCTCAAGGTATTTTTTAATTACAAAGAATAGTAACTTTACTGTGGAACAGCTCTGTGGGCACACCTGAACCAAGTTAACATCATTTATAATCAGGCATGTCAACCTCATGGATATTCTGATATGATGCCCTGAGAAGGGCACAATATTGCCTCTATGGTATTCTCGCCAAAAATGCATAACCTCAATCTAATAGGAGAAAATATCAGACAAACCCAAATTGAGGAACATTCTGCAAGATAACTAAGCAGTGCTCTTCGAAAGTCTCAAGGTCAGAAAAGACAAGGGAAGATAGAAGAGCTGTCACAGATTGAAGCTGCCTAAGGAGGAGTAGATCTTGGAAATTAGCAGAAAAACTGTTGAAATCCAAATAAATTCTGTAGTTCAGTTGGTAGTACTGAACTAATGTTAATTTTCTGGTTTTGATAATTATTTAATACTTATATAAGATGTTAATGTTAGGCAAAGCTGGGTGAAAGGTATACACAAATTCTCTACAATTTTTACAACTTTTCCGTAAGTCTAAACTTATTCCAAAATACAAAGTTAAAAAAAAAGCTTCCTGAAAACAAAACAAAACAAAAAAAATAACCACTAGCTAGCATAATATTGCCCTACCAAGTGCCTCAGTGGCTCGGCGAACGAGATGAAGGTACATAATTATCTTCTTCCGCATTCTGTGTTTAATTCCTACAAGTTATAACTTGTGCAGCTCGTCTCAGTCCTGTGGGCAGCCTAAGAAAATGATATTTCATGTTTCGAGACTAAACGGGTAAAATTGAGAAGAGCCTCTCCAACTTGGTTTCACAAGCTTTATTACTTGTGAGCAATGTGTCTGTGAACAGGGACATACCAATGATGTGAAAAGATACATTTTTTAAAGGCTGAAACATGGAAGAGAGAATTTAAGGCAGGAGGATTGCCAATTATTTGATTTTTTTTGTCCTTAAAAGCTGTGTACTTCTTTTGAGTCAGAATCCAATTGTTTCAAGTCTTCATTAATCAGTGACACCATTCATCAAATGGACACATTGGCATAATGAGCTCTCATAAATACAGTGTTTGTGATCTTTCTTGGAATATTAGAGTGAGGAATGGGGGGTGGAAAGACTAAAATCACGCAGTACTCCATCTACTTATGCTAAATCATACTTACATATACCACACTGAATTAATATCCTGTCATCTTTTCTGTTTCATCTCTCTCTGTCTTTCTCTCTGTCTCTCTCTCTCTCAACTGTATTTCTTTGTCTCACTTTGTCTTTCTCTCTCTTGCATATAATAGAATAAACCAAGGGCACCCCCCCATCCCTTAATTGAGGCAGTTCAGGTCAAATCATGATTGTTAACGAAAAGAAACCAAATCATTTGTCACAGAGCTTAATTTTGCCTGAGCTGCCTGATTTCCTGCTGTTATTTGTACTTAGAGTAGATGATAAAAGCAGTTGCTACAGCCTCTTCACAGGAAAACAAATCCCAGCTGCAATCCGAGTCAAAGCACCTGGGGCTGGCAGATCAGCTGGGATGGAACAGCTATTTTTCCAAGCCTTGGTTTGCCCTTCAGGTTGATTGAAATGAACGGAGCTGTTTTTGAATGAAAGTTAACTCCCACATTTCCTAAGTACCTTTGCTCTCAAATGAGTGAGTGTTTGGAGTTACTCCTGAGAAAATGTGAAGGCCCCACAGCCCTTTCCTCCTTATATTACCTCAGAACTCACAGACTTACCTCAGGTTTCTAGATGGATGCAAAAGTAATTGCGGTTT
>NW_016811742.1:136833-147184 GCF_001698545.2 Rhinopithecus bieti
TTTTTTTTTTTTTTTGCCATTACTTTTAATGGAAGAAACCACAATTACTTTTGCACCAACCTAATAAAACTGCAATTCATGGGCTTGGACCCCCACCCCCACCACCAAGTATGAAGACGGAAATTGACTGTGTACACATTGGAAGGTGGAGAGTCATCACCGAGAAGTGAGGAGAGCAGAGTCTTCTTGTGGGGAAAGGACGTGACATTTTATTGTGCATTTGTGGAAATGACAATTCCTTGGAATCCCATAATTTCAACGCTTTCTCCTCCAAATTTCGCCTTGCTAATGGTCTGTTGATTACAGAGGTGGGGCCAGTTTTGAGAGCTGTCTTACAGATGGAGAAGCAGGTATGTTAGGCAGGTCTTTGGTCATATGGAGGTTCAGAAATAATTTGATAGCTGCTGGTTGTGATCAGTCTTCTGGCGTGATCTCCCATCCCTAAAATCACCACACAGGACTTTCCTGGGGCTTCTTGAATGCCCGCCAATGAGATAGTGGTCTTCTTTTCCTGGAATCCAGCCTTGGCCATGGCTCAATCCAGGCTGTGGTGCGTGAGTAGGATGTGTGTGTCCTGTGTTTATGGGCAGAATATTATTCTGCATGAGGGAGGACATATAGCCTAAGAGGAGAGATTTTGGGATACCAGGTATTGCTCTGAGATGACTCAATTTTACTTTCTGAAATCATTGCCTTTGAGGACTTCTGCTCTAGGACAGAGGTTTCCAAATCTGGCTGAACATCTGAGTCAGATGGAAAAGCTTTTAAAATGCAGATTTTAGGGCTCTAACCTAATCTTACGGAATCAGAACTTCTAGGGGAAGGGCCAAGGAAAAGTCTTTCCCAAAACCCAGCAGATGGCTCAGACAAAAATCCAGGTTTGGGAACCACACATTGACCACTATTAACCCATCATTATTTCCTCACTTTATGGGATACAGAGTAATAAGAAGAAAAATGTTTATTATTGACTATGTACACAGTGCTAAGAGCTTTACTTACATAATCGTATTTAACCCTCACAATAGCCCTACGGGAAAGGTACAGTTATCCCCACTTTAAAGATGAGAAAATGGAAGCTTAGAGAGATAATGTAACTTGCCTAAGATATTTACATCTAGTAAGGGGGGGAATCAGGATTCATCCACAAATGGTCTGATTTCTGAGTCTAGGTTCTTATTTACTGGGCCATAATGCTTTGGGATGCTGGGTATTCTCTTAGATGATTTTGACCTCAGGGCATGAAGAGTGGAGGAGGGAAGTAACTGTATCAAAAAAGAATGAGGCACAGTGTGTCGGGGTGTGCCTGTGCATGCTTGCACACGTAAGTGTTAGCAATGTGGGGAACAGATGGAGAAATGAAGAAACTGGTAGATGACTGAGCCTGAGGGAAGAACAGTACAATGGGATAGTGAAACAAGAATGAATTTAGAAGCCAAAGACTTAAGTGTGAACCCTAGCTCTGCCATTTGGTAGCTGTGTGACTTTAGGCAGGGCATTTAACATCTCTGGGCCTTGGTTTCCCTGTCTCGATAAACAAAACCATGATACATATATTGAAGGTTTGTAGATTATAGAGGTTTATAAACCACGCTATATGGAGAAGATCCTCAGTTATAACAACAACTCTCAAAGGCTGATGTTCTGAGCTCAAATTGAAGGTTGTGATAAAAAAAAACGGAACTGAAGAAATCATTCAAAGTGGCTAGGAAAAGCTCAGCACAAAACTCCCTTTAGAAAACTTCCTGGGAGCCATTGCATCTTTAGATACAGAAGAAAAGTGATTCAAAACACAGTTGTTCTCTGGCCCATATGAAAAATTGTAGGAAAACTGGCTGGGGTGGTGTGGGGGAGTGGTTGATAAAGATCTGAAGAGTGGCTATAGATGTTTTCAAGTTCCAAGACAGTCATTAAGGATCAGTTGATTTTCTCCCCTCTTAGCATCTTGTTCTCAAAGGTGGCCTTGTGTTTTCGATAAGACAATGCTAGATCTAACCCGAGAATACCGGGGAAGAGAATACATGGTCCCTGCAGTTTTGCTAATGGGTTTGGACCTGAATTTCCAAATGATGGCAGAAGGTGAGAAGACATTTAGAAGTTGTTCTACAAACATAAAAAGAAAAGCACTACAGCCAAAGGATGACTAAGAGGGAACAATAGTCCTCCATCATTGGAAGAATATAATGGTCCCAGGGAGAGTAATTAGATAACCTAAACAGAATTCTTGGGAAAGAAAACTCAGACTTTCAGGAACATTTTCTACATGTCAGGACTTGTGAAATAGTGTTTCAAGAGAAGAGACAGAAACTGTCTTCACTGAATCATGGAAAGTCCAGTGAAAATTTAACATGATAAAACACTCCAGCTGGGCGTTTCCAATCTAGTTCTTGAAGACACATTCACAAGACTTAGAGTTAAGACAGATTTTGAGCTATGGCCATAAGAATGAATAAACTATTACTGCATGGAAAACATGGATAAATCTCACAAGCATAATGTTAAGTGACAAAGCTGGACACAAAGATGCATATTATATGATTGCATCAATAGAAAGATCCAAAGGCGGTAAAATTAATCTATGTGTTAAAAGTCAGGCATTATAATTACCTTTGGAGTGTAGTAGTTGAGAGGAAACACAAGGAAGATTTTAGGGGTGCTTGTCATGTTCTGCTTTTTCATCTGAGTGCTAGTTATGTGGGTGTGTTCAGTTTGTAAATGTCCATTGAATTGTACATTCATGACTTATGCATTTTCTGTACATCTGTTATACTTCAATAAAGAGTTAGAAAACAAAAGTTTTAATCTGTGGGCAGACAGCCATTTATTTCAAGAGAAACCAACTCCAAATATCAAACCACAGAGTTTCCTTCTAATTGCTTCACCCACCCATGAGAATTTTATCTTTTCTTGAACTGCAAATTCTTCAACTTCAATATGTCAGGCTGGATCTTCTGAGAAGCATGTACTAGGATAGGATTAGATGTACAAGAGATTCATCAGAAGAAATTTCTTTGAAGGATAAAGAGAGATGGGACAATGGGAAGATACTTTAGGCCAAAATGCCAGTCTGACACCCTTCAAAGGAGAAAGGGAAGGATGGAGGACTGGGTAGGAAGACCTTGAGACCATAGCACAGTCCTGAGAAAATCTCAGGCAGGTTGATGGGAAGTTCTTGAGCAAGTATTGTCCAGTAGAAGAATCCTGCACTTGGCCAAAATAGCGCTATTCCAGTGTCCCTGCCATGCTCTGTCTAAGCTGTCAGCAGCCCAGGGGAAGTGTGGCCTTGGTTTGAATGCTGTGGCCAATTCAAAGGTGCAGCAATTCAAGGCTGTCAGTCAAACACATTTCTAGCAGGAGGTCTTCTTGAAAAGAGATCTGGTCAGTGGACATCTATGCCCACCACACCTAGGTATGCAGTGATGCTCATGAGATGGGAGGTGGTTACAGCTTGCTCCGTGTAGAAATGTTACCTAGCATGTTAAAGGTATCAAGATTAAAGCATTCCAGCTTATTTCCTTGCTGTTTAACAATGAGGAAAGAGGTAGAAACAAAATGCAGCAAATATCACATAAGCATGGTTGTTTCTAAACGGAGTGTTTTCCAAAGCCTGCTGGGAATTTAAGAGAACCTCTTAAAAGAAAAGCAAAGGATGTTTGTGTTGCATTAAAACCCACTTTCTAGAGAATATTACTTGAGCTACTTAAATAAAAATGGCTCGATACATTCTACTAGGGTCATAGCACAAAATAATGTGAATGTTGTGATCCTGGAGTTTTGACTCTTCTTTCATTCTCAAAAATGATTATTTTAATTAGTGACACCTTTTAAAATTTCTAACTTTTATTTTAAGTTCAGGGGTACATGTGCAGGATTTCCAGGTTTGTTACATAGGCGAACACGTGCCTTGGTGGTTTGCTGCACAGATCAACCCATCACCTAGGTATTAAGCCCAGCATCCATTAGCTATTCTTCCTGATGTTCTCCCTCCCCCTACTCCCTCACTGTCCAGCAGGCCCCAATGTGTGCTGTTCCTCCCCATGTGTGCATGTGTTCTCATCATTCAGCTTCCACTTATAAGTGAAAACATGCGGTATTTGGTTTTCTGTTCCTGCGTTAGTTTGCTAAGGTTAATTGGCCTCCAGCTCTATCCATGTCCCTGCAAAGAACATGATCTTGTTTCTTTTTATGGCTGCATACTAATTCGTAATGTATATGTACCACATTTTCTTTATTCAGTCTACCATTTATGGGCATTTAGGTTGATTCCATGTCATTGCTGCAATGAACATACACGTGCATATGTTTTCATAATAGAATGACTTATTGAATTAGTGACATTTTCCCCATGACATTTAAGTTAATTTTTCCATCCATCCAATCATCTATGCCCAGAACTAAGAGGCAGTAACTAGCCTACTGAGGGGCTTGAAAATATTGGCAAAATTGCTGATTTCAACATGACACCTCTAGCTATTGGAGTACCCACCATTCCTCCTGCATGGTACTACCACGAATCCCCACAGTTTAAGCAAAACCAGATTTCTTAACAATGGGGATTATCAATTTATGTAACATATATAGTCCTCCAGAACAAGGTGTACTTCTGGTCCAGACAAGATGATATAGGCTCATTTCTCCCTGCTCTTCCCTGATAGGTACAACTATAAACCCTGTAACAGAAGGCAACCAAAGAACCCTGAAAGGTGGTAAGAGGAATAGAAGAAAACTATTCCTCTATATTCTTACTCTCTAACCCATGAAATCTTGTCTAACTACAAGAACAACATCACAGAAACCCAAACTAAGGAATGTTCTATAAAATACCTGACCAGTAATCCTACAAACTGTCAAGGTTATTTTAGAAAGTGGAAAGCCTGAGAACTTGCCAGGCTAAGGAGCTTAAGAAGACATGATGTCCGTGTAATGTTGCATCCTGGATGGAATCCTGGAATGCCAAGGAGAATTTAGATAAAACTAAAGAAATCTAAATAAAGTGTGGACTTTAGTAATAATGTGTCAATATTGCTTCATTAGTTGTGACAAGTATAGCAATGTAAGATGTTAGTAGTAGAGGAAACTGGATGTGGGTTCTCAGGAAATTCTCTGTACTATCTTGGCAACATTTTGCAAATCTAAAATTATTTTTTTAAAAATGTTTATTGCTGGGCATGGTGGCTCATGCCTGTAATCCTAGCATTTTGGGAGGCTGAGGTGGGAGGATCACTTGAGCCCAGGAGTTTGAGACCAGTCTGGGCAACATAGTGAGACTCTGTCTCCACAAAAAATACAAAAAATAACTGAGTACAGTGGCACATACCTGTAGTCCCAGACACTTTGCAGGCTGAGGTGAGAGGATCACTTGAGCCCAGGAAGTCAAGGCTGCAGTGAGCCGTAATCATGCCGCTGCACTGTAGCTTGGGTAGCAGAGTGAGACCCCCGTCTCAAAAAAAAGTTTTTAAAATAAATGAGTGAGCTAGCAACTCTTTTAATCCCTTGAAATTATAGTAACAGAACCCTTGCCAGTTACACTGGGGAGACTTGCAGCACATGAATCTGAGCAAACCTAACAGGCCATGGACACGCTGAGGGTGGCAGGAGCATGCGATGCAGGTTGTGGCACAGACCATTTGTGAAACTGACTGCCACACTCTCGTTTGCTCACGAAATGCATGTGAGCCGGGTCAAACAGGTTGTGTCTCTGGGGGAACTAATCCCTACCAAAAGCTGATGGGTTTGATGGCTGAGAAAGCCCTCACTAGCTCTTCTCCCAAGCGACCACTGCAGAGCTAGATCTTGGACTCACCACAGAGACGGGCACCAGGGGCCAGTGGATTTGGGCATTCGAGGATATTTATGGGCCACTCCATTGTCCTCTTTGACAATAACACTCCTGACTTGGAGTGTCTGCGCAGTTACTTTTTAGGATCTGTTCTGGGCAGTGTTCTGGTTGTTAATCCTCATTAGTCCAGGGCAATTTTGCCGATTTTTCCTTTCTTACTCAGATATGAATCGGGCTCATTTGTGAATGGACTTCTAAGAGGGGAAAGGGTGAGTCTCATACCTGGAAAGGGAACAGGACTTGGCACATGCGAAGGGGTGTGTGTGTGTGTGCATGTGTGCGTTTACGTGCGTGTGCGGGTGTGTGTGGGTGCATGTGAGTGCATGTATATGTGCATGTGTACATGCAGGCATGTGCTTGTGTGCGTGTGTTTGTGTGTGTGTATCCAGTTCTTCCATGCAAACATCTCTGAGCCTCATGTTCTGCATGCGAAGGCTGGGTTGTGCGGGGTCATCTCTGAACTCTCCTACCCCTGGTCTGTGATGTGCCAGCATTTCACCCACTCTCATGCCACAGTTGGCACAGGTGTCCCATCCAGCAAGAAAATTCACTGCCCCAAAACAAATCTGGGTGTAGTTTTCACTTCACTGACATCCCCTGCCTTATAATTTCATGCCCCTGACTTCAACTCTCTACTGGGGCTATAATTGTGTTCTGGTCCTTCCTTGGTGACCTTCATGGACCCTACTCTGTCTCGTGCAGCCTGGCTTCTCACGTGGCTTTTACAGGGCTCTCCATGGATTTGGGCAAACCCTGGTGGCCTCAAGTGACAGTCACATGACTCCAATCCCAACCCCACTCTGCCCACATCCTCCCTCCACACCGAAAAGGAAGGTGTGTTTGACGGTCATGATCCTTATAGGAGATGTGGCTGTTCCAACTCCTTCGAAGTAAGAGAGCAAGCCCAAGTGGGAGGGGAGATAGCAGTGAGTTTACCAACTACTTACTGCAGGCCACCTACACCGGGAGAACTAAAGTGGCGTCTGCAGGAGGTGCAAGCCACGAGGCCTCCCTCAATGTCCACCATCAACTCAGAGAGATGAGACGCAAGGGGAAGGACGGCAACCACTGGTGTGAGGCATCTACGCCCCAGAGGGAGAGGAGAGCTTACTCGAAGCCACTTAGAGCAGTGACAGAGCAGGGGATAGGTCGTGCACTTCACCCACGTTCTAGTTTAGATTACTGCCGTCACTTATCTTTGAAGTCAGTTTACCATGACAATTCCTGACCAACTTCTTCCCTACATTTGTTTTTGTTAGATCGCTTGACTCCAGAATGATCCTTACCCTTGTGAATCTAAAGCAAAACAAGAAAATGTCTGTTACCACATGTGCATCTGTCTCAATAAAAACCTCAAAAAAAAAAAAAAAAAACCCAAAAAAACCCACCCACCCAAAACAACACCACATCATATGAAAATCGAATATTATTGTAAATGGGCAAATAGCATTTGGTAGTTGAAGGGATTCTTATGCCATATGAATAATCTTCCTTGGTGTGTATGTGTGTGTTGTTTTCAGATCTGGACTTTTGTGCCCTCTGTCAGATTTTCTTAAGGCAGGATCTTCCTGTGTTAAGACTTTGGAGTTTGTATCATAGAGCTATTACTACAATAATACCCTCTTATGCATTCTCTTATGCTGTATAACATACCACCCCAGCACTCAGTTGATGGCAATAAGCGTTTATTGTCATACTCACAAAGGTGTAAGTTGACTGAGGGTCAGTTGGTCTAGCTCAAGCTCAGCTGGACAATTACTACTTCAGACTGCACATCCAGCTGGGCTTGGGTCATTGATATAGTTTGGTTCTAATATTGGTCTACATGTTTCTCATCCTCTTTGGACCAGTGGGGTACTTGGGGCATGCTTTTCCATTTTTGATGAAAGAGTAAGGGAGTAAGCAGAAACATGTGATGTTCCTTAAGGCTTAGGCTCAGAACTGGCACACTGGTTCTTCTGCCCACATTCTATTGGCAAAGAAAATCACATGCCCAAGCCCAACATCAGTGGAGTGGGAACAAGTACTTTACCTCTAGTGGAGCCACAAAGTCACATGGATGGCAAAGAGCATGAGTACACGGAGGAGTGAAGAACTGAAAGCACGAAAGCCATCTGCTGGAAGCAGAAAGGGGATGGAGTACTTTCATGGAGAGAATGACTCAAAGGAATTGCATAAGTTGGCTTGGGCTGCTATAACAAAGTGCCGTAGACTGGGTGGCTTAAACAACAGACATTCATTTCCTTACTGTTCTGGAGGCTTGAAGTCCAAGATCAAGGTGTTGGTAGGTTTGGTCTCCCCTGAGGCCTCTCTCCTTGGCTTGCAGATGGCTGCCATCTTGCTGTGTCCTTACATGGTTGTCCCTGGTCTGTGTGGGTCTGTGTCCTAATGGCATCTTCTTACAACACTGGTCATATTAGTTTGGGGCCCACCTATTGATCTCATTTCAACTTAATCACCTTTTTAAAGGCCCTATCTCCAAATGCAGTCACCCTTTGAGGTACAAGGGGTAGGGACTTCAATGTACAAATTTGGAAGGTGAGGATACAATTTAGTTCATAACAGGAATTATCTTCTAAGTAGGCCAAAGTATATTATAAAGGAATTTTTTGAGTTGGTCATTACAAGATGAGGAACTTAAGGGCAAGGGAAGTGGGAGGGATTCAGACATGGTGTTAGGTAAATTAGACCAACTTGAGAGAGCAGCTTAGTAACTTCCTCTACAAAGACTAGAATACAGCTGTCTTGTGATGGATGTTCCCACGACCTGAGCCCACATAAGATGCTTATCACTGAAATAGGTCAAATGAAATATAATAGCAAAATCAATCTGCTTTTGACAACAGGCGTCTTCTGCAAGTTTTAATCCCACTGACATTGAAATCAGTCCAATTCAGGCCAAGTGTTGTCATCATTTTGTCTTTGTCTGTAATTAAACTCATGGGAACAAAAATTGCCTGCCAACAGGAAGGTTTGTCATTTTGAGAGAGGAAAATCCATTGTACCCCATACCTATAGGAAAGGTATGTGAAGAAAGGTATAGGAAGCCCCCAACCTGAGTAGACTGCTCTGCCTACAAGTCAAGAAACCCTGGTGGCCTCATCCTTTATAAAACAACAAAATCCAAAAACATCAAGGACAAAAAACTCTATAATTTAAAGTAGTAAGATCAATAACTTAAACCTTACCACAATTCAAAAAAGGGAAATGGATGAGCATATTAACATAACTAGGAATAGCCTTTATCATTCACTTAGAGGAAATTTAATCTGTGTAGTTTAAAGATGACAGTTCTTTTCTTAATTTTAAAGAGAAATACTCCTTTCAGTGGATTAAAGGTTAATAATGGATTTTCTAGTAATAAAATTAGTGTTAATAGGTCTGATATTGAAAGGCAATAGAAACTATTTAAAAGTAAAGGAAGGGGAATTCTATAATCACAGGCCTCTAAACCTTTTTATGGCTATGTTTTCTCTCTTGTTCTTAAACCCACTTTGCTTTTTAATTCTTGAAACTTGTGGGTTAATGAAGTGGGGAGTGTGGAGAGAATGGCAAAATCCCAGCTTGCAAAGTAAACATGTCTCTTTAAAATTTATGTAATTCAAGAATGTCAAGCAACAGGATTCAAGTGGGCACTGAGAAACTTTTATTTCCTTTATATTCTTTAGGAGGCAATAAAGAAAGGGGGTCAATGTACAGGAACACTCTTCTGATTTTAAGCGAATTTTACAAACTTCTCAATGAAATGGATCCAGATTGTATTAGAAAATAGACTGCAATAATAATTACAGCTTAGAGGATGCTGCGAATTTGCAATTACTGTGCATGGCAGACAAGGATGTCTTTTGTTTGTTTATACATTTATTTATTCTTTATTTTTATTTTGTTTGTTTTTTATTATACTTGAAGTTCTAGGGTACATGTACACAATGTGCAGGTTTGTTACATATGTATACATGTGCCATGTTGGTGTGCTGCACCCATCAACTCGTCATTTACATTAGGTATATCTCCTAATGCTATCCCTCTGCCCTCTCCCCTCCCCACAATAGGCCCTGGTGTCTGATGTTCCTCTTCCTGTGTCCAAGTGATCTCATTGTTCAATTCCCACCTATGAGTGAGAACATCTGGTGTTTGGTTTTCTGTTCTTGTGATAGTTTGCTGAGAATGATGGTTTCCAGCTGCATCTATGTCCCTACAAAGGACATGAACTCATCCTTTTTTATGGCTGCATAGTATTCCATGGTGTATATGTGCCACATTTTCTTAATCCAGTCTGTCACTGATGGACATTTGGGTTGGTTCCAAGTCTTTGTTATTGTAAATAGTGCTGCAATAAACATACGTGTGCATGTGTCTTTATTAGCAGCATGATTTATAATCCTTTGGGTATACACCCAGTAATGGGATGGCTGCGTCATATGGTACTTCTAGTTCTAGATCCTTGAGGAATCGCCACACTGTTTTCCACAATGGTTGAACTAGTTTACAGTCCCACCAACAGTGTAAAAG
>NW_016811742.1:149651-158098 GCF_001698545.2 Rhinopithecus bieti
TTTTTTTTTTTTTTTTTTTTTTTGAGTCAGAGTCTCAGGCTGTCATCCAGGCTGGACTGCAATGGCCCCATCTTGGCTCACTGCAGCCTCGGCCTCCAGGGTTCAAGCAATTCTCCTGTCTCAGCCTCCCGAGTAGCTGGGATTACAGGCACATGCCACCAGGCCCGGCTAATTTTTTGTATTTTAGTAGAGACGGGGTTTCACCGTGTTGCCCAGGCAGGTCTCAAACTCCTGAGCTCAGGCAATCCACCCGTCTCGGCCTCCCAAAGCGCTAAGATTACAGGTGTGAACCACCACGCCTGGCCTATTTTAAATCTTTTAAATTGTGAAACACAACACAAGAATGCACAGCTTAATAAATTATTATGAAATGAACACACATGAACCATAGCTCAGGTCAAGAAACAGAGCATTTCCAGTACTCCAGAGAGCCCTTGGTGTGCCCCCTTCCCTCAGAGAAGTAACTCTCCTAATTTGGATAGCATACTGTTCCTTGTGTTCTTTGTACTTTGATTTTCCGTATATGTAACCTTAAACACTTTACCTTAGTTTTGCCTGGTTTTGAACTCCATATAAACATAATTATATTATTGTCTGTACTCTTTGTATTTGACTTGTTTTATTCAAATTTTGTTGATGAGATGTATCCATGTTGATGCATGTAACTGTAGTTCATTCATTTTTATTTTGTCTATTGCATGAATATGCTACAATCTATCCCTTCTATTCTTGATGGATCAGTGAGTTATTTACAATTTGGGGCAACTACAGACAGTGCTGTTTTGAATGCACTGTTTCATTCAGTGGACCCACCTAGATAATTCAGGATACAATCCCCCCTCAGGATCCTTAACTTAATCACATCCTTGCCATCCTTTTTGCCATGGAAGGCATCCTATTCACAGGTTCTGGGGATTAGAATATCAACATCTTTGGGGAGCATTATTCTGCCTAGCACTCTAGCCTTTACAGAAAAAGTTTATTCCTGATCAAAACCAAAAGACTGAATATATAAAACCAATCCTAGATGGATTAAAACTTAAATGTAAGACTTAAAACTATAAAAATCCTAGAAGAAAACCTAGGAAATGCCATTCTGGACATAAGCCTTGGCAAAGATTTCATGATGAAGTCTCCAAAAGCAATTGCAACAAAAACAAAAATAGACAAGTGGGACCTAATTAAACCAAACATTCTGCACAGCAAAATAAACTATCAACATAGTAAACAGACAATCTACAAAATGGGAGAGAATATTTGCAAAGTATCCTTCTGACAAAAGTCTAATATCTAGAGTCTATAAGGAATTTAAACAAATCAACAAGCAATAAACAAACAATCCCATTAAAAATGGGCAAAGGACACGAACAGACACTTCACAAAAGAGGATAAACCTGTGGCCAACAAGTTTATGAAAAAATGCTTAACATCACTATTATTAGAGAAGTGCAAATCAAAACCATAATGAGACACCATCTCACACTAGTCAGAATGGCTATTATTAAAAAATCAGAAAATAGCAGATGTTGGTGAGGTTGCGGAGTAAAGGGAATGTTTATACACTGCTGGTGGGAATGTAAATTAGTTCAGCCACTGTGGAAAGCAGTTTGGAGATTTCTCAAATAACTTAAAACAGAACTGCCATTTGATCCAGCAATCCCATTACTTATACAAAGAAATAGAAATCATTCTACCAAAAGACACATACATTTCTATGTTATTTGCAGCACTATTTACAATAACAAAGACATGGAATCAACCTAGATGCCCATCAACAGTGGACTGGATAAAGAAAATGTGGGTACATATGCACCATAGAATACTACATAGCCATAAAAAAGAAAGAATCATGTCTTTTGCAGCAACATGGATGCAGCTGGAGGCTGTTATCCTAAGCAAATTAATGCACAAACAGAAAACCAAATACTGCATGATCTCACTTATAAGTGGGAGTTAAACATTGAGTACACAAAGAAGGGAACAACGAATACTGAGGCCTACTTGAGGGTGGAGGATGGGAGGAGGATGAAGGTTGATAGTACTCTATCAGGTACTATTCTCACTACCTCGGTGATGAAATCATTTGTACACCAAACCCCAGCAACATGCAATTTACCCATGTAACAAACCTGCACATGTATCACTTGAACACTCCCCACCAAAAAAAAAAAAATGTTGAAAAGGAAAAAAAATCCTACAAACAAAAGACTGAGAAACTTCTGGTTGGAATTTAATGTAATCTAACAGGAATACAGCTTCTTATTTAAGAATTTGGTATTTCCATAATCCCTAGATTTTCTCCCAATCCATCTAAAATCATCTCAGCAAATGAGACAAGTGACAGGGCCACATTATTGACACTTGAGTGCTGTGGAGGAATTAAAATACAGAACAATCTTTTGATGCATTTTGCTTGCAAAATTCTCTCTGTCTCATCTGACTTTCCCTGTGGAATTAAATATTCTTTGCAGCATCAGATTCAGTCGCAATCTCTCCTAACAGGCCAGCAAATCCTTACTCATCTTTCAGCATTCTGACAGGCATTAGCATTTTCCAACTCAGCCAAAAATGACCTTACTGAGATCACATTATAAAGCCCTGTTAAATATGATTGGCAATAGAAAGCAATCAGGAACTACCTTTCCAGTATTTACTGATTGTATTAATAGTCTGTCAGTCTGTTTTTATCTTCCTTGTGCATTTCCTTAGGAAATAAACATTTAGGAACCACTATTTACCTCTCCTCCTTTCATTCTTGCTTTTCAGCAATCCCATATGGTAACCATTTTACTTCTTCCCTACTGAATTCCACAATAATGTACCTACCATTGTGTTTGGTTCTAACAGTAATCCCTCATTATCAGATCTCAAAATGATATTTTGTCCCATTTCCTTTAAGCTGCTAGCACTTTAAACTGAGAATTCATTCAAATCTCACTTTAAATATTTTCTTGAAGGTCTCATTCCTTTACTCATTTGTTCAATCAGCGTGTTTGAATGCTTGTCAGCTCACCCTTAATGTCTCAATTTCTTTGATTATTTTTCCCTTGAGGAGGAATGTTATACTTACAAATCATAAAGGAAAATGAAATGATTCCAATATTTTAACCAGTTGGTATTTATTTATTCAATTGGGATAGACAATACATTTTAGAGCAAGTTTTTGAAAGGCTGAAACATTAGGATTCCATGTTCTGTATTTTAAAAAAAATCTCTAAGTGATTGTTTCAATCAAAATCTATAAAAATAAATCTAAAATTCTTTCTTCTTATCATGTACAATTAAATGAACATATCTTCAATTCAACTTATTTAAAGAAGCACAATATAAATATTTCTGTCAAAAAATTCCACACTAGGACAAACCCTTGTTATCCTATGAGACAGCTCAAGAATGTTGCCTAATCAAGAAATATCAACCCCCCAGGAAGTCACTAGTGTGACACTAAAGTGCTCACCACTGGGGACTCTTCTGCTTTAATATTTTGGCTGAAGATGTAGATGGCATGTATATCTCTTCTGCACCTGACTTGAGACAGGGAGGAATCTTAGGAATCCAAGGCATACAGGTTGAGACAACAGGTATCAGCTAGGAGGCTGTGACTATAAGCTGCAAGATGATGGTTGGGGGTAGCCAAAGACTGTCACTAATGAATTGCCTACAGAAAGTCCCCATGACAAGGGCTTTGTTAAAAGTGTCCTTCATCAGGGCAAAGGGGGTGGGGGTGGGGGGCGGAGAGAGAGAGAGAAAGAGAGAGATACACAGATTCCAGGAGAAAATTTCAATCAAGGCAGGGAGTGTGGTGGAGCTGGGGCTTGGAGGCACTAGTCAGGAACTGGCAGGGAGAGAGAGGACTTGGCTGGAGAAGGCATTTGAGGATTAGCTGAATGAGAGCATGAAGAGAATGCCCGATCAAGTTAAGAAATCCCAAGGCAAGATCAGAGCATCACTGCTGCATAGAACAAAGGGTCAAGGGGTCTGATTATAGGAAGTCCCCTCTGGAAGTCCCTTTGGAGGCAGCCAGGCCTCTTCAGATTGGATACAAAGCTGCACTCAGACTCAATATCAGCTTTTCCTTGAGTGTCTGTATTAGTCCTTTCTCTCACTGCTAATAAAGACATTCCTGAGACTGGGTAATTTATAAAGGAATGAGGTTTAATTGACTCACAGTTTCAGATGGCTGAGGAGGCCTCACAGTCAATCACAGCAGAAGGCAAGGAAGAGCAAAGTCACGTCTTACATGGTGGCTGGCAAGAGAGGGCATGTACAGGGAAACTTCCCTTTATCAAACCATCAGATCACGTGAAATGTATTCACTATCACAAGAACAGTATGGGAAAAACCCACCCCCGTGATTCCATTACCTCCCACTGGGTCCCTCCCAGAACACGTGGGAATTTTGGGAGCTACAATTCAAGATGAAATTTGGGTGGGGACACAGCCAAACCATATCAATGTCCCACAAAAGTCTCTTCCAAATAGTTTTTGTGGTCAAATTAGTTTGGAAAATACTGCATACCCTACCCTCTCTTGGAGTTTTTACAGTAATACATATTTATAGTGAGTTTTAGTTAGTTAAAGGCTCAGACGAGTGATTAGCTTTAATTACTCCAGTGTATTAATCAGGAGAGGACAGGTTATGCTGTAATAACAAACATCCCTCAAATGTCACTGCCTTCAAATAACAAGGCTTTATTTCTTATTTATGTTCCATGCCCACCAAGGATCAGATCAGCAGAGGTTCTGTTCCTTGTCATCACCGGACTCACACCGAAGGGGCAATCACCATGTAGAACACTGCAAGTTGCTGTAACAGAGGGAAAAGAGAATGTGGTAAAACATGCACTTGTTCTTAAAGCTTTTACCCAAAAATGATATGTACCCATTCTGCTCACGTTCTGTCAACCAAAGCAAATCACGTGGCTACACATGGCAGGAATGCAGTTTTGAACTAAATATGATGAAAGATTTTCTGAAAATTTGAATAAAGCCCCTCTTCTGACTATGGCTCACAAGGCCCTACAGGGTTTGGCCCCAATTTGCCACTTCAGTCAAATTTCATGCCATTCTTTCCTACTTTTCTGAGTTCTAGGCATGCTTACTGTTCTAAGAGTGCTTAAAACACACCAGGCTCTTGTCAGCCACAAGGCCTTTGCACTTTATGTTTCCTCTGCCTGGAAGTTTCTTCTTTAGCTTTTGTATTGTTAGCTCCATTTTGTTCTGGACTCAGCTTCAACATCACCTCCACATAGAAGCCTTCTTTGACTGCTCACTCTAAATTAACATCCACAAGTCATCACTTATTTTCTCTCATGGTGTCCACCTATTTTAGTTGTATCATGAATCACCAGTTGTAATTACTTTGTTTATTTATTTATTTATTATCTGACTTTTTCATCCAAATGTAAGTCCCATGTGGGCAGAAAATTTGTCTATCATGTTCACCCTAAATCTCTAGCATCTTGTACATATTAGGTGCTCAATATATGTCTGTTGAATGAATAATATGTTCTTTGATGGTTATTACAGACAATTTGAAGCAAGAGTAGAGAGAATAGTATAATTAACCCTGATGTTCCCATTGCTGAGTCTCAGCAATTTGCAACTCATGGCCAATCTCATTTCATCTCAGTTCCCACCCTCTTCTAGCCTCCTGAACTATTTTGAAAGAATCCAAGACATCATATCACTTCATCTACAAATACGTATCTCTAAAAGATAAGGGTTATTGTAAAAAAATGATAATACAATGATTGCACCTTAAAATGTTAAAAATATGAACACTTACAGCTGTATACAGATGGCACAAGCTGCCTCACTAAGAAGCGAGAGCCTATTTGACTGACGAATGTTTACTGAACCTTTACAATATGCCAGACACCATTTTCACAGTGATACATACAAGTAAGGTCCCTCCAGTTGATGTTCTGGGGAAGGGGCAACAATCAGAAATAGGAGGTAAGGCCTCCTTCCCCACAGGGCTCCCCCAACACTGTGTCCAAGGCAGTCTGAGGGAAGGATTCTGCAGAAAGGATTTCTGCTTCGCTGGGGGACTGGTCCTACTTAAGGATTCTTACTTTAATGATATTTTACTTTCCTATGAACCAATTCCTCATCTACATCTCAAAATATTTATATGAAAAGCATTTCCTCTTATTTTTCTTTGCAGGAAGCAACCTGGATTTTTCTGACTTCTGCATGCCTTACTTCTTATATTTACCAAACAGACCACTAAATTGGTCAAGGTAAGTGGCTAGGGCTGCCCCTAGTCCATATGCTGTCTCTTTGTGAATTAGAAAAAGGCATGGCTTGCTCCAGACAGAGCAGCCCTGTATCAGAATGCATGGCTTGGTATGCAGACTACAGAACTGGATTTCAGACCCTCCTTCCCCATCAACCAGGCACCCACCCTTGTGTGGTAAACAACCTCTACAACAGTACATGGCTGACCTGCAGGGGGCTATCTGATCAAGGTGTTTTCCTGACTGCTTTAGTTCTGTGCAACTTATGTTGCCTGCCCCCAGACACAAGTGATTCAGTAAAGCCACTACAATGCAAAGGTGAGAAATGGCATGTGACTTGTGACAGATATCTGCTACTCATTTGTCAAAATCCACTGTGTGTGAGAAACAGTTAGTGGGACAGTAGTGTTATGAATATAAAGCACGGTATTTTACAAAGATCCCGATTCTACTGACAGCCAACTATTTGAATTATTTCGTAAAAGTGTGGTGTGACTGTCTCATTCTGATGCATTTCTAAAAAATGATACATAGGCAATAAATCCAAGGCTTATGAATCCACTTCCTGTCAAGAAGTATATGTCATTATAATGTCTGTTGTCATGGAAATAGTTGGGATTTTTCAGACATACGAAGGAACCTAAGTAGGTTGAAAATGTGTAGATATGTCACACTCATTCTGTCCCCTAAATTAAATTTTTTTTTTCCAAATGGGGGAAAATCCATCACAAGAATAAAAAATCCAGAAACATGTTGGAATACCACACTTTCAGTTTGAGAAAGCTAGGGTTCCCCCCCCTCCCTTGAACGAGCAAACAAAACCCAAAAAGTGGTAGTTCTATGTATCCAAAAAACTAGCTGAAGTTCTGGACTCTTGCTTACCTTGGTATAAAATCTTTATGTCAGGAGGCTGGATGAATCCTACGTGTCACCTTGCTCTCTGCAGGGATGAACAATTTGGTGGTGTGCTGTCCAATGTGGCAGCCACTAGCCACATGTGGCTATTGAGCACATGAAATGTGGCAGCTAATCCTAACTGAGATGTGTTGTGAGAGTAAAACAAATGCTGGATTTCAAAGGCTTAGTACGAAGAAAAGAATGTAAAATAGGTCATCAATAATTTATCAATACTGATTATATGTTGAAATGATACTATCTTAGATCTATTGGGTTAAAGAAAATATGTCACTAAGATTAATTTTATTTGTTCCTTTTTACCTTTTATAGCATGGTTATTTGAAAATTTTGAATTCTCCATGTGGCTCACATTATATATTTCTTTTTGGACAGTGCTGATATAGATATAAGCAGCACTAGCATGACATCAAAGTGTCTGGCCAACTGTAACAACCAAAAACTCATCCATTCTTGTGCATGTTTTATCTGTTTGGCAGTCAGTTAGATTGCTGACCTGGTTTTTTTCTGGGTAGGCACAGACAAAGAGAAATGCATTGTGGAGATGAGGTGGGTCGGGGGTACATGTGTTATAAGAACAGGTTTTGTAGCGGCATACTCACTAGGTGACTTGAGGAAAACATCAATGAAACCCCCAACTGTTTCTGTCCAGACCTCCACTGGTGGTGGTGCAGTTGTCCCTATGGGCTCTCTTATTCTCTACGGAGCATATCACATTATCTAAGACTGTCAAGTGATGGGGAGAATTGTAAGATTCTATCATTACATGGTAATGTCTGTAAAATGCATATATATACCTTGTTTTACATGAAATTTTTGGACAGGAAAAGAATGAACTGAAGTCAAATGAATTTGGGAAAGCTGACAAACTTTTCACAGAGTCCTGATTAGTACATTTCATTGCAAATCCATTTTTTCCCCCATACCATCTGAGACAGTCCAGATTTATTTTTTCAGGGCCTGTAAGGTGCAAATCTTTTAAAGAAGAAAAAAACAGGTCAAGCACAGTGGTTCAAATCCCAGCACTTTAGGAGGCTGAAGTGAGAGGATCACTTGAGCCCAAGGGTTTGAGACCAGCCTAGGCAACATGGCAAGACCTCACCTCTATAAAAAATTTAAAAAAATTAGCCAGGTGTGGTGGTTCATGTGTATAGTTCCAGCTACTCGGGAGGCTGAGGTGGGAGCATCACTTGAGTCTGGGAAGTCAAGGCTGCAGTGAGCTATGATTGTGCAACTGCACTCTAACCTGAATGACAGAGAGAAAATTTGTCTCAAAAAAAAAAAAAAAAA
>NW_016811742.1:158352-161762 GCF_001698545.2 Rhinopithecus bieti
TTTATTTATACAAACTCTTTTCTTATTATATTCTTGCAAGGTAGGTATTTTCATTCCATTTTTAAAATAAAGAAACTGTGGTTCAAATGCTAATGCAATTTGCCCAAGGTCTCAAAGCTTCTAAGCAGCAAGTAGACTGGGAGGATTTGAAAACAGGTCTGTCTGGCTCCAAAGTCTAAGTTCTTTCCGTTGGAACTCATTGTCTCCTTTTCAAACATGCAGCAATAATTGCTTCAGAGCAACACAATTCTACATGTACACTGAAAGTGCAGGCTTGCTCTAAGGGTTGGGTTTTATTCTAGATTCTGAGAGGTCTTCAAAGTGGGAGAGTCAGCTGCCAAGGATTAAAGGGCAAGGAGGAACTCAATGAAGACTAGGAGTAAAGGAATAAGAATAGGACTATAAGCCAAAACAGCAAGCTCTTTATCACTGGCCTGGAGACCCTGGGGGATCATTTAATTCCTCTGTACCTGGATCATTTAATTCCTCTTCACCTCACTGCCTCTACCTGAAAAACTGAGATGATATTTAGCCACTTGGCCTCCTTTATAGGGTTGCAATGAGAAACATATTAGGTACTATATGGAAAGTGCTTTGTAAACTCTAAGCTCTGTAAATAAGGTATTATTAAACTAAAATTTCACATTGTCCTATTTTAATATGGCGTGATAGTTGGTTCGTCTTAAGTAGATAGTAGTCAATTGAATAAAGAAAGCTTATTTGTTTGTGTACATCTCAAAGAGAACAAACCTAAGTTTCATCATCTAGAATGGTTATGAGAGACAATGAGTTTTAAACACTTAGTAGTGGTAATACTAAAAATTCAATGGCCAGAAACTAATTTCTATGGCCAGAAAGGAGCATCAAGTCACTTGGTCCATACCTGGAAATATTCTTATTCATAAAATATAGGACCTATTTGAATTAAACTACACAATTTTTACTGTGGATATAAAATCACACTTGAAGGAATCATGGAGACATAGGATGTTCTTGGATGGAAAGACTTAGTATTACATACAGTAATAATGATTCTACCCAGATTAATCGATATCTTCAACACAATCCCAATCAAAATTCCCACGAGACATTATTGATAATTTAATACAATAATTTAAAATTTTATTATTTTAAATTATTAAATTTAAAAGTAAATGGGTAAAATAATTCTGAAAAAAGGAGAGTAGTAAGTGGAAGACTGACCTTCAGGGAAGATTCCTATCTTCCTTTCTTGGCCCCAAGTCTTCATCTTCCCCTGTATCTGCATCTTTTATCATGTGACTTTGTAGTTCTTCTGAAGGCCCCTTAACCTTGGGCTTGGTCACAGGTGACTTCCCATGGCCAGTGGAATGCCAACAGGAGTGATGTGAGTCAGCTCTGAGTCTAAGCCTTATGAGACCCTACAGGTTTCCATGCATTCTCTCGCCCCTCTGCCATTGATCTGTGAGGAATCCATCCTGGCTAGTCTATTGGTTAAAGGAATTGACGGATGTGGAACAGAGCCACCTCAGATAACTCATAGATCTGCAGTGGCAAGCCCATTTCCCCAGTAATTGCAGCCTGAGGATGACCCACCTAGATGAGTTGCATCCCAGTCCCTCTGCAGATGTCTGAGCGCTAGTAAATGTTTGTTGTAAGCCACTGAGCTTTGGTATGGTTTGTAATGCAGCTATAGCTAACTGATTGACACAGCCCCACCACACTTGAAAACTATTGCTATAGTATAATCAGTGTGAGGCGGAGACGGCATTCAAATCTGGGTCTGTTATTCTCCAAAGCCCACACCTTCCTTTCCTGAGGAAGTGAATTTTAGGTTTGTGTCAATGATCATTGTTCACTCTCCGCAGGTCATTCCTAACATTGTTTAGGAATGAAATCCAAAGATCTACTTTGTCATGTGACCTGTGATACAAATGCCCTTGTTGAGAAAGGGGAATAGATGCAAAATCGATTCACGTGCTCCATTCTTCCAAGACTGTAAGTGGTTGATTTCCCTTATTAGATATTCAGTCCACGGCATATGGGACAAAATGAATCTTCTTTGTCATGAAAATCCCACTCCCTTCTTTCCACAGTGGACAGAAAATATGCCCTGAAAACCCGCCTCCTTAGATGTCATCTTTTCCTGATGGTATTTTGGAAGCTGTGAACCTGCTAGGGAAGGATAATGTACAATATCTCAGGCAATAATTCATGACTTATATGAGCAGAGCTTTTTAGTTTGAAAAGAAAAAAAAAGGCTTCTATGTTAACGTTTGACACAGACTGCAAGAATCTTTCAGGAAGACTCCATTGTCAACTCCTCAACAACTGGTAATGACTCTTGGCTCCTGTTCTGTGGCTGCGCAGCAGTATTTCAGCTTCTTTCAGTATCTCATAAAAATCACAGCTAATAAACTCCAATCAGCACCTGAAGGAAGGGGTGCTTGCTTCTAACTGTAATGTACTGGGCTCCGCAGCACTTCAAAGGCGAGGCAGATCCTTCTGTCTACCTTGCCCCAGTTTCTATCCCTGGGTGAAGATTAACCATGTGTGCTCTGGGAAAATCTGGTCTGAGTTTGCTTTAAAGCCTTTCGTATCCCTTTAAATCAGCTGTTCAATTCGACAGCCCACTAACCTAGTCTCTCTTTTCAGTAGGGAGAGGGCGTATTCTTGGTTTCCATTGGATCCTTTCATTTCCTGCGTCCTCTCCTATGCACCCCGTGCTTCCAATTTGTTCTTTGCAGAAGATGAAGCATGTATGCTCATGAGAGAAGCCTGATCATTTTAAAGTTTAATGACAAGTCAAAACTCAATTTGAGATTTATTGGGTGCCTGGCTCCCGATACTTGAAAAACAGTTTGCTCTTAGCTAAGGTTTGGGGTCAGATGCACAGTCTCAAGGTCACATGACATAAATTTTTATGGAACTTCAACTGAAAAAAATGTTTTTTTGTATGCCCAGAGCCTTCCTCCCTGAACCTTTAATTGTTACTGTGCCTTTATATTGGGAATCACAAAGTCTGGGTTCTCAGAAAACACTTTGTGAGGATGCACAGGCTATCTTTTAAAAATAGGCTGTTTTAAAATACCAGTTTCTTCTTTCACCACATCTCAGAGATATTGAGTGTTGCTGAATCCAGGCAAAATGAGACAGAGCAATACTTACTGACGGTAAAATTAGATGAAAAAGGCTGTGTCACAGTGTGGTGGTGGCGGCATTATTTAGTGATTTAGGGGTAAACTTTCCTCGAGTTTGAGTTGTGTTTCTCATTACTCTCAAGAGAAGACATAATTCTCAGGCTTGCTTCAATATGCTTTCAAAGAGATAAAAGAAACAAATGTAGACCTCATGAGAACACGTCCAGTCATGCCTAGTTATTTTTAAGGCAAAATATACCGCTTTTCTTCTAATGAGATATTGACAACAAG
>NW_016811742.1:162271-166196 GCF_001698545.2 Rhinopithecus bieti
TTTTTTTTTTTTTTTTTTTTTTTCCGACATAGAAGATGATGCATTGTGGAAAGGCATGGGTATCTCTGATTTAGAGTTAGATTAATTCAGAAGCCTCAGGCTCAGACCTTTTAATGTATGTTCTAGAGTAGTATACAGAAAAAAATCCCATATCACTAAAGTCAAAATGAGCTCATTCAATAAAGATAAAATAAAAATTGTAAGTGGTCAGAAAGTATCAAATTATTGTTTAGTTGACAGTATTTTTATTTCTTGGTGGTACTTAAAATAATGATGTGTCTTATAATCTATGGAATATTAGATTTGCTGAAATGCAGTATTCCAATGGGCTACCATCTTCCTTCTCTGATCAGTAGTGTCCAGCCAGGAAAAGTTTTGTGTTTACAGTCACGAGTTTGATGATGGCTCCAGCCTATGGGTACTACTGGCATAGTTCCACCTTGTGACTCAGTGGCCAAAAAGCAATAGGATTCTCCTTCTATGGCTTTGTCATTGCATGTGTGCCTGCCTGAGTCATTGGATGTGGGTGTTGAACCCATTAGTCTGACACATTTATTTGCCAATTTGTCAGGTATTTTACCTTTTCTGGTCAAATTTCATTTCTTGAAACATTTCAGTTCAAATGAGTGTTCTATGAAGAGAGAGAGTTTAGGGCCACCAGTGAGTGATAGAATTTTTCACAGCCTCAATGTCCAGAACAGAACTCCCAACCTACAAGTGTGTGAAAATGTCCTTCAAGTGTCAAAAAGCTGTCACAAGGTTCTGGAAGAGGAGGAGAAATCCTCAAGCTTGTTCTGAAGTAATTAGGTGCAAAATAAATCAGGAACATAGGAGAAATATGTACACAAATTAGCAAAAAGCAGGAGCCTAAGTTATGAAAAGAAAAAAAAAAGAGCTAAAAGAATTAATACAACCTTGTCCAGAACTATGTAGAAATGTGATAACTGGAGTCTTGATGGATAAGTCTTTTCACTTCTCAAATTCTCAAATTTCTTATCTGCAAAATGGGGTATGCCTAGCTCATTAGGTGACTGGAACAATTGTAATGCTTTCAAAATGCTTATGTACAATCAAACCTATCACAATGAAATAACTAAATGTGCTCAGGATGCTATATGACTCAATAATCTCTGAACATACTTGTCTAAATGGATGTTCACAATGTCTTTAAATCATGGAGTAAGAATTAAATATGTTCTAAATAATATTTTTTTTTAAAAGGGAGATGCAGGCTGCATTTTAGAAAGATTTCCATTAAAATGTTTATATACATTTTGGAACTGATCGGTATATTTCAGTTACTTTGGATAATTCACATACATGGACAATCTCATCCTCAACCATGCTGGATAAATGGGGCATGGTAGTAAAGGCATAGTCTAAGAACTTCAAATCAGACATTGGGAGAATTCAGTGCTACGACTCAGATAGAGACCTTGTGAGTCATGTGGCCCCAAAAGGGTCTTTGAAGCTGAACCTTTTATTTTCTTGATATCCATATAAACACAGTAAACCAAGACTCTTTTAACTATAAATTATAGCAGATACTTAAAATGAAAATGTGAGAAGCAGAGCTCCATAATGGGTACTCCTCTTAAGGCTGCCTTATTGACTATAAAAAACAAAGATTCCCACCTGCTGTTATTGGTATATAGGAAACTCATGTGTAATTGTACATTTCCAAAAGTGGCTGGGAAAAAATGGTAGATAGAATGTGGGAATACACTAAATAAATAGTAAAAGCCCTGTATGGCTTCTCTGCTTCTTTCTTATCTGTGCTATTCACTAAAATCACCTAAACTGATATTTATGTAAGTCATCCTGCCCTGCCAACATTCTCCAATGTGAATTCTGCAAGTTTTCTGGTTAGATAAGGAGACCACTCCATATCTAGGGGTCCCTAATGTTGAATACATTTCCAATCTTTGAAACTTAAGCAAGTTTTCTTGCTCTAAAACAAACCGCTCTGTCAAACCGCTCTGTCCTAGACAGTATTTCCAATTTAAAGGCATATGACTAGACTTTCAAAGAGCAAAGGGTAAAGAATATGTTTTACAATTTTCCTTGGGAGCCTTCTTAGGGCTTCCCCCTAAGAAAATTTCAGGAAAGGAATTTGTTCTAGACCTGTGTCACTGGCCACTGTGGCTCATTACTTGAAATGTGGCCAGTCCAAATTGAGATGTGCTATAAGTGTAAAATACACACCAGCTTTGAAGGCTTAGTTAAAAAAAAAAGTATCTCACTGAAATTTTTATATTAATTACAAGTTGAAATTAAAATATTTGAGGTTAAATGAAGTGTATTGTTAAAGTTAATTTCACTTGATACCTGCTTTTTAAAAATGAAGCTACTAGAAAATGTGCAATTGCATATGTGGCTCACAGTTGGGGCTTGCATATTTCTATTGGACAGATAGAGTATAACAAGGTTGGTTCACCCTGGCCTGGTTCCCTGATTCAAGTCCTTTTAGGACTAAGAACCTAAGAGTGAGAACTGGGAGATACTGGTTCTAATTTAGGATCTGACACTGACCGTGTGAATCTTCCCTGAGCCGCAGAACCTGTGTCCATGATTTAGGGGCAATGAGACACCCTTCACACACCTTACAGGTTGACTGTGAAGATCAAATGAAATTATGTTGTTATCATCTAAAATACTCTCAACAGAAAATATTTATTGGAAGTTTTTCTGAGGCTTCCTGTCCTATTCCCGACCTCAAGGGAACATATCTTACATTACATGTTACCTGGGAACATCATATTCCATCCACAGCCTGTATTTACTGTGTGATTCTATATGGCAGATATTGTGCTGAGGACTTGATAAATGTTAGCTCGTTTATTCCTTACATCCAACCTGTGAGACTGATACTATTATTAATAAGCATCAGAGGAGTGTGGTGATTAAGATCAGGTGCTCTGGAGCCAGACTATTTGGATGCATAACTGAGAGCCACCACTTAACAGCCGTGTGACATTGAGCAAGCTATTTAACCTAAGCCACGGGTTCCTCATCAGTACAAAGCAGAGTAAATAATAAGACTGCATCAGTTAAGGTAATGGTAGCTGCTGCAACAAGAAAAAACCAGATAGGCATGATGACTCACACACAATGGAACACTTGCACTTGTAAAGTAAAAACTGGATATTCCAAGCAGGGCTTCAGGAATGCAAGTTTCTTTACGTTTCCTTAGAATGGCTTTCAAAGTCACTGAGCTTGTCTGCATTAAGCTGGAAGAGGAAAGAACATAGATGATGA
This sequence comes from Rhinopithecus bieti, assembly GCF_001698545.2. Taxonomy (NCBI): domain Eukaryota; kingdom Metazoa; phylum Chordata; class Mammalia; order Primates; family Cercopithecidae; genus Rhinopithecus; species Rhinopithecus bieti. Next base: position 165,530 of record NW_016811742.1, read on the forward strand.
TGTATAGAAGGAACTTGAGGCTCAGAGAGACAGAGTGACTTGTCCTAAGTCATACAACTAGGCAGTGGTAGCTCAGGTGCACACTCATTTCTGTCTGATTCTAGAGCTCATACTGTGTACACAGTTCATAAGATGTGCAGAGAACAGCTCCAGTCTCCAACTCCCAGCGCGAGTGACACAGAAGACTGGTGATTTCTGCATTTTCAACTGAGGTACTGGGGTCATCTCACTAGGGAGTGCCGGACAATTGGTGCTGGTCAGCTGCTGCAGCCCGACCAGTGAGAGCTGAAGCAGGGCGAGGCATCGCCTCACCCGGGAAGCGCAAGGGGGAAGGGAATCCCTTTTCCTAGCCAGGGGAACTGAGACACACAACACCTGGAAAATCAGGTAACTCCCACCCCAATACTGCGCTTTAAGCAAACGGGCACACCAGGAGAATATATCCCACACCTGGCCGGGAGGGTCCCACGCCCACGGAGCCTCCCTCATTGCTAAAACAGCAGTCTGCGGCGATCTAACCGCAAAGCAGCAGCGAGGCTGGGGGAGGGGTGCCCGCCATTGCTGAGGCTTAAGTAGGTAAACAAAGCCGCTGGGAAGCTCGAACTGGGTGGAGCTCACAGCAGCTCAAGGAAACCTGCCTGTCTCTGTAGACTCCACCTCTGGGNGG
>NW_016811742.1:169333-190815 GCF_001698545.2 Rhinopithecus bieti
GGAAACCATCATTCTTAGCAAACTATCACAAGAAGAGAAAACCAAACACCGCATGTTCTCACTCATAGGTGGGAACTGAACAATGAGATCACTTGGACTCGGGAAGGGGAACATCACACACTGGGGCCTATCATGGGGAGGGGGGACGGGGGAGGGATTGCATTGGGGAGTTATACATGATATAAATGATGAATTGATGGGTGCTGACGAGTTGGTGGGTGCAGCACACCAACATGGCACAAGTATACATATGTAACAAACCTGCACGTTATGCATATGTACCCTAGAACTTAAAGTATAAAAAAAAAAAAAGATGTGCAGAAAAAAAGCCTAATCACATAAGCGTATTTCACAATTCCGTTTGCAATATGCCTGCTAACAGTTTATTGGCCAAAGCAAGTCACATGGCCAAGTCCAACATCAACAGGGATGTATCCTCTGCTTCTAGTGGTAGGAACTACAAAGACACATGGAAAAGGGCATGAATGCACGGAGGGGTGAAGAATTGGAGCTATGAAGAAATCTACTATGGTTGGTGAGTGACCGAGTGAGAATCAGAACTCACAGCCCATCACTCCCAGCTATTAGAGAGTCCAGCTCACTGCACACAGAGCTAAGTACTACCAGAAATGGACACAAAGTTGGCTGCTTGCCTTGGACTCTGCATCCAAGAAGATGGAAAAGGAATTGCCCAGTATCTCCGTTGGCTTTATCCTAGAGAGTGGAACCATCTTTACTTTTTCTCACTGCCGGCCCCCCACTTCTGTTTGGAACTTTACAAACCCTTCATTAGCTTGAAGAAACAGCTCCTAAGACAGAGAAACAAAAACTATTTACAAACAGAACTGTGGAACTCAGCTGGGAGTCAAGAGCTGTGGGTTCTGATTCTCACTCAGTCACTCACCAACCATAGTAGATTTCTTCATAGCTCCAATTCTTCACCCCTCCGTGCATTCATGCCCTTTTCCATGTGTCTTTGTAGTTCCTGCCACTAGAAGCAGAGAATACATCCCTGTGGATGTTGGAGTTGACCATGTGACTTGCTTTGGCCAATAAACTGTTACCAGACATACTGCTAATGCAGGTGTGAAATACGCTTATGTGATTAGGTTTGTTCTGCACATCTTACATTCTCCATGAGGAAAGAAAACAACAACACTCTGACTAGCCTAGCCCGCTGGTCTAAGGGTTGAGAAACACATGGGAAAGACCAGAAATCAACCAGCGGCTTGGCATCGAGCCCACCTGAGTCTGGTCTAAATCAATCAATTCCTAGTCAGAGAAGAGTTAATGTTTTAAGACACCGAGGTTTGGAGTAGTTCGTTACACACATCATTTCGGTTATAGCTAACTGATGTACCAAAGATGAGTACCTTCAGCAAATCATCTCTCCTCTCTGGAACTCAGTTTACTTCTCTATTCAAGGAAGGCATTTAACAACATACTGTAAAACCCCTTCCTTCTGTTCTAAAGACAAGGGCAACATACCTTGCCATGTTTTCTTTTTTTTCACCAAGACTGTGTGTGGTAGAGGAGGAATCCATATGCAGGAACAGAAGTGAGGCTCTTAAGCGAATATCCTTTAAATGTGATAATTAAACAATTATCTTATTAGCATTTAGAACTACACAGTATTAATTCATTTTCTATTTTAATGGATAGAAACAGATTTTGTTAGCTTTCAAATATCAAAAACCTGCGTTCTAGTCCCTTCCCTATAGCCAGAAGGGGCTGGTTCTCTGACCCTCTTGGCAGTTCAGAAGGTAGGGCCCAGAGGCTGCTGAGATGGCAGCAGGTGTCCACCATTCAATCTCTAGTCTGGAGAAGATAGAAATCTAACTTCAGAGGTATTAGAGACAGCCAAGCAGTCGTGAAAAGAGGTTATGTCCATCTGCCTCCTTTCCAATGGTGTTTATATTAGAGTGGGTTTTGGGGAGATATACAGCCATGGAGCTTTACATATGTGCCTCATAAATATGGCCATTGATTCCTCAGAACTGGCAGTGATTGTGGTGGCAGATTTATTGTACATGTCACAGGTCAAGGTTCATAGGTTACTTTCCAAATATCCTTTTCAGGTGTCTGAGAATTCCTATAAAAATATACATTAAGGCATAGGGTACTTTGAGGAAAGTTAGTTTATTACTTGCCCCACTTGGAGCCCAAACGAAAATAAGATACATATTCTCTCTGGGGTCACCAGATCCTCATATGTCCTGATGAAGTTTTTGGCACTGAGTGCCAAAGGCCAAATGGGCTGGAACTCTATCTTGACTGGAGTTGGATGCACCTGACATTCTGTACCCGACATATATCTTCTGACACTTACTTGTGCAGCAGAATAAATTGAATCTATTCCTACCTCCACTTTCTGGAAAAGAACAGCTTCCTCTTGCATATGCTCAGAAAAGTATGTACAAGGAGATACTGTAACCTTATTTTTACAGGTAAATGATTAGAAATGACTGGCATGTCCACCAACTAAGGACTAGTTAAATAAAGTAGCTTCTGAGGTGGTCTAAGGTAGTACTTTATATGAAAACATCTGGAGTCAAAGACCTGAACTTGAATCCCAGTCATGTTGATTACTCACTTGGATACTGGGTAAGTTCTGTAACTTCCCTATAGTTCAGTTCCTCGTGTAAAATGGGGATGATATATCTCCATAAAAATGTTTAGAGTTAGTAGGAACTAAATGAGTCAACATATATAAGACGCTTGGAACAATGCCTGATACATAGTAAGCATATAGATATATGGTAGCCATTGTTTTAAATATTATTTAAAAGGATGAAGCAGACTTATATACTCTGTTGAAATGGAATAATTACCCCAAAACTTAGTGGCCTACAACAACAACCATCCTTTATTATTTCTGATGATTCTGAGGGTTGACTGAGCTCAGCTGGGCTATTCTTCTGCCCCAGGTAGTGTCAGCTGGAGCTGAAGTCATCTGAAGGCTCAACTGGGCTGGAACATACAAAATGACTCCCTAACATGACTGGCTGTTGGTGCTGGTTGGGGTTATTGTTTAGAGCACCTTGGATCCCCTCTCCCTACACCTTGGGATTCTCACAGCATAGCATCTGGGTTCCAAGAGGGAACATCCCAAGCATGTGTAGATGGAAGTTGCAAATCTCAGAAAGTTCCTCCTTGGAAGTTACACTGAATCACTTCTGTCACATATTATTGGTCAAAGCAAGTCACATGCAGGCCTAGATTCAAGAGGAGAGGAAATAGACTTCAATTGTTAATGGCAGTAATGGCAAATAATTTGCAGCCATCTTTATTATGTATTATTAGACAGAGGGAAAAAAAGTGCAGAAGGGGAGGATACATTACCATTTGTATAACAAGGAAGTTCTTATATGTATACACATACATGCATATATCTATAATAACATATATGAAACAGTATATATATAACAAAATATGTATGTAAATAAACAAGTATATGTATGTGCACTGCATAGAATCAATATCTTCAAAAACATGAGGATCTAGTAACAGGGAGAGGGTCTGGGAGACTGAAATAGAAGATTGACTCAATTTTCACTGTATGCCACTTTGCGTTGTTTGAATTTTTTTCACTATGTCCACATTTTGTTTATTCAAAGTGAATAAATAAAAATGCAAGGAATTAGCAACACTAGTACAGTTTCAGCACTTCTAGTATGAGGAGAAATCACTTCTGGAAAAAACAAAAACAACTCCATGAAAGAAACTTTTCCGTTTTCCTGCCAGTTATCAATATTAAATAGTTTTGGAGAACTTCGAGTTGTCCTCACTGACTGCAGAGGTCCCACTGTCCCCCCACCCCTGACACACATACACTACTGGCATGTTTTCTTTTTAAACTTCTAAAGTAGTTCACGTGTCTGTCATGTTCTCCTAAGAATCAGGTTGCTGGATAATTGGAAAACTTTTTTACATTCCAATTAAAAAATCATCATTTATCTGTAACAAGCATAACATCTCATTTATGTTTAAAATAAAAGAGAGCAGAAGTACTCCCTGAATAGGGAATTTGTTAATATGGTATCACATTTGAATAGAAACATAGCTGTGGATTTTAGCATCATTGTTTGGTAGCTGTGGTTTTGTGCTATTTCCCTGTGGTATTAGATAGTTGCAGGGAGGCTTGCATTTCTTCTTTTACAAAGAAGGAGCAAAAACAGAAAGTAAAGACACACATTCCCATTCATTTCTTGTGCAGTGGTAAGAGAAGACAGAAAGTTGTTCTAAGGCAGGGGATGAGAAGGTTCTGTCTCTTCTGCCTCTGCTTGTTGTGCGAGACCCTCTCATTCTGAGAGCTGGCTAGTGGGGCCCCTGAGGTTGGAGAGAGATGATTCCAGGCTCCGCAACTTATGTGCTTCTTGCTATTTCTATGTTTAGACTTTCATTCTGGGATTTTGCTGGTTCATAACAGAATCTATTGCATGTCATTTTTAAGAGTCTTATTCTAACTTCATGGATTTGGCAAATGTCCCAGATTTTCACTTTCATTCTGAATTTTAAAATATTCATTCTCACCTCCACTTGTGACCCCATTTAGCATGATCGTTTGAAGAAAGGCCAGCCAGATTGTGCATGAGTGCATTTCAAGCATGAATAAATCAAGCAAAAGCCAAAGTGCTAGTCAAAGAGAATTTGAGAGATCACAGTCACTTCCCCGTTCTCCTTTGCCGCTAAAAGGGAATTTTAGGGGACATTAAAAATAATCAACTTGTTTATAATCATAATCATCATCTTCCTGGGCCCATAGATAATGTGATATAGTTGTACTTATTTATTCATAACATTTTGAAGCTGAAAGGGATCTTAAAGATTATAACCAAGAAACACAAGTTCAGAGAGGTTAAGGAACATGCCCAGAGTCACACGGGCAGTTAGTAAAATGTTCCAGGTTTTGCAACTCCTAATCCATTGCTCCTTTTCTGGTACCACAATATTACAGTTAATATGGTAGAGTGAGATGTCACCTTTGCCTCTCTCGTGGTTACGATACAGTGAAACACACCAGGAATTGCTGTGCTATTAGACCACTGGGCAGGGCTGAGATGCATATTGGGAGGGGAAGATTCTCTATTCAAGTTTCAACCAAAACCACTCTGCTTACGTCCTTAGTATTTGTCCTTCTGGATAAGATTTCATTGGAACAAAGGGTTCTATGACTAAAGCATTTGGAAACCACATCAATTTCAATCCCAATTTAACGCAGGGTGTAGGCTTAATAGAACATGTACAAAGCATACATAGAAAGCTCCCTAGTACACCCTAAATAAATCAGATTTGTAACTGGGTACATTGTGGACCTAGTTAGGATTCTGAGTGAAGTGAGCAAGCCCTTCTCAGCACTCTCTAAGTTCTGATGTCCTCTTTCTTCTTCCATCTATGAATGGTTTCCAGCTGGGGGCAACTTCTCCCCTGGCCCAGGGGACATTTGGCAATGTTTGGGGACATTCTTAGTCATGACAACTGGGGAGAGGGTGTTACTGACATCTAATGGGTAGAGACCAGGGGTGCTGCTAAACATCCTACAATGCACAGGAACAGCCCTCTCGACAAAGAAGAATCTGCCCCAAATGTCACTGGTGTCTAGGGTGAGAGAGCCTGCTCTAGTTGAACCCTACATATCAGTCAGGGATAGCCCAAAGCCTGCTGTTTCTCTTTGGTGTTTTCCTGGACTCCATCAGCCCTTGGTGCTCTGAGATTTTATGGTTTCTAACTTCCCAACTTTGTGGTTAACTGAATAATTTTCTTACTTGCTCATAATTTTTTCAAGCCACAATTAGTCTTAGCTGCTCAAATGGGTTATTAGTGTATTGTAAGAAGAGTGGATGTTTTATGAATATACTTGTTCTGGGTGCCTTATAAGCACCTAATCTTGGCTAAACATATAGGAAATGCTTTTCTGGGGAAGATGTGGAAAGGAAAAGTTCAGAATGCCCAGATGACCAGGGGAGCAGCTTAAGCAAAAAACAAACAAAACAAAACCCAACCAACCAACAAGCAAACAAATAACAATCAGGGATCACTAGTAAAGAAAGTCAGTAATTTTTTTTAGCTGGTGTGAGGGTGATGACAAAGATAGTAGTAAAAGGCAAAAAGATATGGAGAAGAGGTAGGGGCAAAATGGAAGGGAACTTGGAAACCCACAGAGGAGTAAATTCTAGAACATGTGGCTAAAAGGGAGCCTCTGAAGATTTCATTCATTTATTCAGGGATGCTTTCTTTGATGCCACAGTCAGGGAAAACCTCTCAGGGGATCTGGCATTTGAGTAGTGAGGTTTTGTAGAAGAATGTGACTTTATCAGCATGCGTAGTGACTTCATGACACCTCACCTATTCCCCTTCTCCCTGCAGAGCCATAAGTTTGGGGAAAATTGAGATTCTGTTAGAATCTCTTTTCTCTCCCTGGGAAGAGCAGCTGGTGAAAAGCCTGGGAGGAGAAAGGTGAAAAAAGAACAAACAAGTTTCTTTTCCCCATCACACCCCTGGGGCCTAGCATGTGGTTCGAAGACTCTCTAAGAGTAAAGACTGTCACCATATCTGTGGTGGAACGAGCATCCTACCCAGAGTTGGCTGGAAATCCTGGCACTCTCCCAGAGATGTATTGTAGATTATTCTAGAAGTTGCTACACAACATTTGTCTGGGACGCTTAAGCAAAGCAGCTCCTACTTTAGGTCATAACATTCTTCACATGCTTTCTGGGTTGTTGTTTAAAAAAAGGCATCCAAATAGGATTTTCTGTTTTCAAATGAATGCCCACTGAACTCCGCTATTACAAACTGGTGTTGGCCTAAAAGTGTGGCAATTTGGTTGAGAAACGGTTATCAGTTTGTAACTTCCATGAGTAGATGGTAAATTTCCAGTTGTAAAAATGCTGGAAACATTAGAGAAATGTTTTCAAACTCTGCTTCTCAATCAAGTCACTGATTTAAATGAAAAAAAAAAAAAATCCCCCTGTATGCCAAAAAAGCATACTTCAGATGTCCCCGTCAACTGTGAGACAGTTGCTTTCCCATGAAGACCCGCCATATGGACAGTATGAGACATCGCAAATTAAAATAAATTGTTATTCAGAGAGAGGCTTTCATTTGAGCCAAGACTCCCAACTTTACAACTTGCAGCCTTTGCCACACAATTAGGAGGTCCAGTTGGGTTGTTTAAAATGTTTGTAATATTTAACATGAGGAAAGGGTTAAAGCCAATTCTATTAGTCTCCTAGGCCTGCTGTAATAAAGCACCACAAACTGGGTGGCTTCAAACAACAGAAATGTATTCTCTCCCAGTTCTGGAGGCCAGAAGTCCGAAACCAAGGTTTCCCATCAAGGTGTGTGCCCTTTCTGCTACAGCCATACTATGTGACCTGGGGTTCCCTAAAACACGAGGCTGTTTCATACCCCTATGACTTTGTACATGCCATCCTATCTGACTGTTATTTCTGCTTGACAAATCTTGACTAATTATTTCATGAAATGTTACCTCCTCTGGGAATCTACTCCTGATCATCCCAGGCATAGGACCTCCCATTCAAGGGCTGTGCTCCCTCAAAAGCCCTAGGGATGATACTGTCTTGTCTCTTTCAGCTTCTGGTACCCCCAGGCATTCCTTGGCTTGTGGCAACATAACTCCAACTTCTGCCTCTGTCTTTAGTTGCCTGTCTTTCCTTTGTCTGTGACCAAATTTTCCTCTTCATATAAGGACACCAGTTGTATTAGTCCATTCTCACACTGCTATAAAGAACTACCTGAGACTGGGTAATATATGAAGAAAAGAGATTTAATTGACTCATAGTTCTGCAGGCTGTACAGGAAGCATGGCTAGGAGGCCTCAGAAAACTAATAATTATGGTGGAAAGCAAAGGGGAAGCTGGTACAATCTTCACATGGTGGAGCAGGAGAGAGAGAGAGAGTGAAAGAGGAAGTGCCAAACACTTTCAAACGGCCAGGGTCTCTTGAGAACTCACTCCCTATCGTGAGAACAGCAAGGGGAAATCTGTTCCCATGATCCAATCACCTCCCACCAAGTCCCTCCCCCAACATTGGGAATTACAATTTGACATGAGATTTGGGTGGGGACCCAGAGCCAAAGCATATCACCAGTCATCTTGGATGAAAATTCTTCCTACTTTTGGAGGAACACAATTCAACCCACAACACCACTAAGGGAAGGGAGATTTTTTTCCAGTGAAGATGCTCCATTCTTAACACATGCTCAGGGCCTTGGTGCATGTGGTGCCTGGGACAGAGACTTATTTCCCAATCCAAGAGAGGACCTTACCTCTTCCTGTGAGATGTGAAGAAACAGCTGACTAGCACAGGCCCAGATTGCAATTCCCAAGATCAACCTTTGCTGAAATTCTTGCTGCAGTCACAAATTCAAGGGTGCTTGGGACAATAGTCTTTTGCTTTTGGAATCTTAACTCTTAAATCCTCCAGCTCCTGGAGTTTTAACCAGACCTGTAATGTTATTTTAACTGTGTCACTTGTGATTGAATGCAGTTTATGTGTGGCCTTGATGTCCGATCAGCAGCAGGATTAAGAGGACTTTGGGGCTTCCCTAATTTATATCTGGCTCAAAAGGCAGAAGAATTCTAGTTGTCTTTCTGCCATTTTTCTAGTGGTCATCCTCTCTTGTCTTTCCTTTCCTGGCTGGCTGGAGCAACCACATAAATATTCTGAGCTGCTCTCCTGTCTGTGGAGCTCACCCCACTATGAGCAAAGGGGCATGTGGCCATTAGAGGGTGGGGAGTTCCCCAACGTTATAAACGTCCATAAAGAAGGATTCTTAGTCAAAATCTTCTCTTTATTTCAGCAGCCCTGGCAATCTTTCTCTGCTACATTTTTTGATGTTGCACCCAATTTTTACCTTGGGGCATGGGAGAGAGGGAGGGACTGGGAATTGTGGCCTAGGATTTGGAGATAAAAATGGGTTGTTGTTCCACCTCTGGAAGATTTCCTTCCTCCAGTGGTCTCTTTCCTATTTTTTCACAACAAAGGAAAGAGAGGAAAATACCCCCAGGCTAAACAAACCCTTGTTCTATTGCAGTGCCTGTGGGAGGTAACAATATTTTTCCTGTCGGTGTTTTGTTGTCTGCCTTTCAGAAATTCTATATACTTTAGTTCACCGTCTACCAGCATTTTTTTTCTTAGAACAGCTAACCCAGAACCTAAAGTACATCTGGATGGCTCCTCCTTATCTAAGAAGGTCAGGGTCTTTATTAGTCCCACAGTCTAGCTGAGAAAGAGATAGGAGCTTAAAGTCCAACAGTCTGGAATTTTATTGTGAGGTAGAGGTGGCTTCTGCATAGGCTCTGTCTCATTTGGCCATTTTCACAAGGAGCATCTGAAAGTTTTGCACAGACCTTGGGCACAGGGGCCACTGTAGCAAGTACACTGTTCTTGTTCATGTGGGGTTTAACTTGCAGCTGTGGTCTGAGATGGTACATCAAGTCTTTGGGGAGGCACATGTATTAATCCATTTCTATACTGCTATGAAGAAATAGCCAATACTGGGTAATTTATAAAGAAAAAGAGGTTTAATAGACTTACAGTTCCACGTGACTGGAGGGCCTCACAATCATGGCAGAAGGTGAAGGAGGAGCAAAGGCACATCTTACATGGTGTTAGGCAAGAGAGTGTCTGCAGGGGAACTGCCCTTTATAAAACCATTAGATCTGATGAGACTTATTCACTCTCACAGGAACAGCATGGAAAAACCCACCCCGTTGATTCAATTACCTTCCACTAGGTCCCTCCCAGGACATGCGGGGATTATGGGAGGTACAATTTAAGATGAGATTTGGGTGGGGACACAGTCAAACCATATCAGGGCAGAAGATTATTTCCACTGTGAACACTTCAAGATTTAGAAATTCAAGCAGTTGTTGAAAAGGAGAATGAGAGACACTGTGCAGACTCTGATATTTATTGATTTGTTTCACAGGCTCTTATATGACACATGTGGCACCACTCTCTTATGCACTTTATACATATTAATTCAGTTACTCTTCATAACAATCCTATAGGCAGTTACTATGAATAGCCCCATTTACAAATGTCAGTACCAAGGAGCAGAGAGGTTAGGCCACTTGCTCAAAGTCACACAGCTTCATAGTTGGCAGAGTTGGAACTTGAATCCAGATGTCTGGCTCCATAAAGCCTGCATTTCAACACTAAAGTCAAGGGAAAATGGTAAGATTTCAAGATCAGATGTCTTGAGCATTTCCAGAACAGGCAGATCAAGACTATTTATTCTACGGTTTCAAGATCTGTCCAGACTGTTAACCACAATGGCATTAAAATGTTCTGGACAGACCTGGAACCCCTGTAGTATTCTTGATTGGTAACATGAAATTATTCTGCCCGTTCAGGAAATGCTCAAGACATCTGAGTTTGAAATCTCATCAACTCCTCTTTAGTGGCTTTTATTTTTTGTTTTTTTAGATGGTGTCTTGCACTGTTGCCCAGGCTGGAATGCAGTGGTGCTATCTTGGTTCACTGCAAGCTCTGCCTCCCGGGTTCATGCCATTCTCCTGCCTCAGCCTCCCGAGTAGCTGGGACTACAGGCACCTGCCACCACCCCCGGCTATTTTTTGTATTTTTAGTAGAGACGGGGTTTCACCATGTTAGCCAGGATGGTCTCGAGCTCCTGACCTTGTGATCCGCCCGCCTCCACCTCCCAAAGTGCTGGGATTACAGGCGTGAGCCACCACGCCCGGCCTTTAGTGGCTTTAAAATGAAAATATTTAAGGAGAAAACTTTCATCTCTCCCAACAGCCTGAGTAGGCGCTGACATGTAAATAAATGGTCTTGTAAGAAGTGGTGTGGGTGCTTGGACCTGTGAGAGAAAGATAAGGAAGTTTTAATTTTGATCATCAGTGCCCACAATGAAGGACATGAGACCTAGTGATTGCAATTTAGTAGGGCATGGAATGACATTTCTGACAAAAGATGTGGCAAATGAAGAGTTAATTCAGGTTTTTCTCAGTCATATCTCTTCTTTCACACTCCTTCTAAATATTGAAAAGTCAAGAAAAAGGTAGCAGTTTTCCCTTGCAAGTCACCATCATTTGCATTAATCTCCCCTCCTCCCACTGTGCCAAACAGGGGAACAGCAATATCACACCACAAAGTAGCTTCCAGAAGATGTGCAGCATGGGACTGTGAGAATGCCAGTTTCAGGGGCTATTTTGCTGTGTTGCATTCTGTGACAGCATGATCCATTGGCTGCTCTTAGGAAGACAATATAGTAAAAAGAATTAGCCCCTGCTGGTGCTTAAAATGTGCTGGAAGGGAAGTGTTAATTTATTGCTAATATACACTGTGTTAAAAATAGAAAGAAAAATGTCTTTTGTTCCCACTTTGCCTTTTGGTGTTCAAAAAGGAAAGGGGAGAACTAGTGGCCATAATTAGAGGTCACACTTTGGTCACAACTTCAACCTCGTTGGCTGAGAGGTAGGAGAAAGATATCCTTTGTTTGCCTGTGGGGAAGGGAGCTCCCAGTAGGATCTGTTCCCTGCAGAGGCCAGGATGCTCTTGCCCCACTATTGTTGGGGTCATTTATTTCCCAGCATCAGACCTCCTGAACTTGCATTTGCATTTTCTGCCTGTCCACCTGAAGCAGCACTAATGGGTCCCAGAAACCTTCTGGAGTGTATTGGGTCTGCTGGCGACAGGCAGAGAGGAAACAAGCTCAGGATCCTTGAGACCTCACTTCAGGGGTCTGGAAATAGAGGCTGCAAAAGAAAAATAGCCCTTCGGAAAGGTGCCTAATAAACAGTCTTTGGATTGAAGACTTGCGGACTCAGAGTGGCCAGATGGGAACAACATTTAAGGGAGATGCAAGGAGGCTTCTTCGACCTTCAGAGAGTTGATTTCCTCCTGCACTTGGATATTTTGAAAAGCTGCTTCTGGGTGCTATAACCCTGAGAAATGAGCAGACCCAAATGGGGGAATCAGCTGGCTGGGTCTCCCCTACTTTCTGCTGTTCGGTCTCAGGGGGCTGTACCTGGTAGTGCCAACTCCTCACTGCCCCTCATTTCGCGGAAGCCAGCAGACCCCCCCGGGGAATTAGGCTTGGCTGCAGTTGGAATAAGCTTCAGTGATTAATTAATTTAATTAACATAGCTGCAGTTTCAACTGCCTTTAAGATCATCTACCTTTATAAAAACTCACATGGATGAAGGCAAATATTGATGTGGAAATAGCCTAAAATTGCCTCCCTACCCAACTTGGAGGAGGGGCAATGATAGTCTGGCTCTAACTACCTATACTGCTCTTAGGGGGATTTCTACAATATGTGATTCTTTTTCCCAGAGCAAGATTTAAGTCCATTTTCTTCCTCTGGTTCCCTCACTGTTGTCTTCCTTCCTCTCTCCCCCTGCCTCTTCTGATTTATCTCAATCCTTTGAAAGTGGGCTAGCTCAATCTGTACCTGAAAAAAACACAAAAAACAAAAAACAAAACAAAACAAAAAAACAGGCGGATGGATCAGGTAAGCAAGGTGCTGAGGGGAAGAAGCTATCTTCCTCACGGGGCCAGGAAGGTCTGAGAAGGCACAATTAATTCCTCAGTGCTAAGCGTCCTTTCCTCTGGCCTGCCTGCCTGAGAGTGACCCACTTTCGAGTTAGTCATGTAGTGTGTTGTCCGTGGCTCAGGCAGAAAGGTCACCGACTCAGCTTTATGTGCCATGAAGAGAAATTAGTCAGGACCTCTCCGAGAGGGTGCGGGCTCTTGGCTATTCATCATTTGGGGCGGACTCCACAGCTCCTCCCTGAGCCCAGCATTTGATAAAATGAAGGTGTTACTACTAGCTGGGGACTGGGGAAAAGGCTGTGTGTTGCATCCTTTCAGAAAGAGAAGGGGTAGGGGTGGGAGGAGGCTTTAGGGAGGAAAATTAGATAATAAAAAAATAAAAATAAATATGGATAAAAGGGCTCCAGTTTAGAACACTTAACAATTATGAGCAGGGCCAGCCCATGAAATTAGCTGGTGGGATGTTTTGCCACCAAAGTATTACTGTGGGGAAAATTAGATGCTGAGCCAGGACACCTGGTCCTTCATGGTTCTGTTTCTCTCTAGGATGCTGAGTAGGTCATATTAACGGCACTAGAACTTGGCTTCCTCATCTATAAATGTAGCAGGATTCTATTTGAAAAGCTACTAAGTCCTTTCAATTGGAAAATGCTAGAATTTGGGAGTAGAATACGTTTTCTTTGACCTCATTTTCTTCTGGGGACATGTACCTAAAGCCAAATGTGACAATTCAGTTGAAATATTAGATTGCCTCTCTCTTGGCCATAACTATAATGTCAGGGAGATGAGCTAGTAGGGAGTTTTAGCCTTTTGGGGATCATGAGTGCCCCACGAGTCTGATGAAAAGTCTGGGTAGCAAAACGCACATATATGCCTGTTGATGTACGGCATCACTCTTGTATGCTATAGGAGGGGTAGCCGGTTTCCAGGGGCACGTGGTCAGATCCCAGTTAAGAACTGCCATGCTGGAGATTTCAAAGCTGCATCCAAGTTCGAGAGGTCTGTAGCTCCATTATGCAACACTAGGCTGTAAAATAGTTTTAGTGTTTCCTAGCTCATTAGGCTCTTTTAGCTTCCAAGATGGTCTCAGACCCTCAAATACCTATTAACTCTCCCAGATCCTTCCTGCTGTACCTCCCCACCCTGAGTTGTGCCCTGGTTAGCATTATTGATATCTAACAAATATTTATCAGCACTTACTATGTGCCAGATGCATAAATTTTAAAAATTAACATATTTAATCCTTACAAAAATCCTGTGACATAGGTAGTATTGTCATTCCCACATTACAAGTGATAATACTGAGACGCAGAGAGATTCAATTATTTGCCAAGGTCATTGAGTTAGTGGGTAGTGGAGCTGAGTTTGGAAACCAGCAATCTGGCTCTAGAGTCTGTGCTCTTAACCACTATTCTCGTTTCCAAAATACTTGGGTAATGGCAATTTACAAAGAAAAAAACATTCCATGAAAATTCTTCAAGTTGCATACTTATAATTTGTGCATATTTCTGTATGTATATTTCAATAAAATTTTACCTTAAAATCTACTGTATCTGTTGGGAATGCTTTTGGCAGCTTAAACCAGAGGGGTATTTGTTATTTATTTAACAAGGAGGTGAGTGGTCTCAGAGTTGATTTGTCAGCTTGACGGCATCCCAATGACCCAAGATCTTTCCACTTTCTCTCTTGCCCACTCTCAGTTTCCTGGCAGAGGCTTCCCTCATGGTCACAAGATGGCAACTAAGCCTCCAACCATCATATCTATACAGAAATGGGTGGGCAATGAAGGAGATCTCCTCAGATACTTCTCTTCTCTCAGTTTGCAAAGACTTCCAGCAAATTTTCCCAATACTCTCATTCATCAGAATTAGGTAAAATGGCTACCTTAGTATAAGAGAAACTGGAAAAGTGAGTCTTTGATTTTTTCCAACCTCTATGTGCTGTGACAGAGAAGGGAGAAGGGGTGTGGAATGAACATTGAATATCTCTCAACAGTGTCTGCTACACATTCACTGTATTAAAAAAAAGTCTTCCACACTGAGAAAGGAAAGAGAGGAACACAAGTGAAGGGATCAAAGGTATTCAATTACTATTTTTCTTTACATTAAAAAAAAGGCCTCACACTGATCCCTTCAGAATAAGGTGTTGAATATAGCTGATAGTGAAAACTATTTGGAACAGGAGATTTGAAAGTCTCTCTCATCAAATTGGAAGGATGAGCTCTTAACTAATGACTTAATTTGAATCTTTGAAAGATGAGTGTTTCATTATCTTCCTTAATGGAGTGTACATCAAATTTAGTGTGTCTCCACGACACCAGACTAGATTTAGCCAAATGGTGCACGTTTTCCAACCTTCTAATAATACTTGTGCATTTTTAGCAGTTAAAATGCTTAAAGTGGGTATCATTCTGGTGGGAGGAGGAGAGCAGTTGGTTAAGTGGTCTTGCCATCAGCTTTGTGTCTGGATGGCAATGATTCTTCCTCTGTTCACACTATCTACTCAACTCCTTAAAATTCATATCTCGGGAGGGAACTATTTCTCAGTTGCTTTCACCTTTCATCACAGTGTTTGGTTTGTGCGGGTTTGTCTTAGTTTAAGTTCACCTGGAAAGAGGTGCTTAGACAAGGATTTGAGTACAAATAGTTTCTTTAGATGATGAAGGAAATACTGGTAGGGAAATAGGGAAGGGAAACAGGATAGGGAAGGCAGCAAATAAAATGTGCATTATCAAATTATCACTGTGATTGACTGGAACTTGATCTCACTGGGAAATTCTGGGAAACAGCGTTAAACACACGCTTCAGGGTTCTTCTACCCATGAGCAAGAGAGCTGGGGTGTTTATACACCAATTCCCCAGTATTATTAGAGGAGGGCTTCTTCCAAATGGTGTTAATTTCCTAGCATTTCTAGCCTGCCACATGGGCAGACAAATCTGGCTTCACTGGCCAGAGACAGCCCACAAACAAAGAAATGCACGTACTGGTGTTTGGAAGTGGTGAGGGTCAGGGAATTTAGGTTTCGTAGAATTAAAGGTTAGACCTCAGGGGGTCCTTAAACATTCTAAAGACCAGAGCCCTCTGTTATTCCTCCTTCCCATTATATAATCAAGGTAACTGTTGTTACTTGGTTAGTTTACTTAGTTACTTAGTAAACTAAGGTAAAATCTCACACCTAGGCAGTGGCTGGGCTGTAACAACAACCCAGTTTTCCCACCTTTTCATCTTAGATTCTTTCAACCTTGCCAATGTTATTCACAAACCTGGAGGATATTTAAAATATTAAAGGATTATTACTTGGTTGAATTGTCATATCATTTAGAAAATAATTTTTCTTTATGTTACCAGTAGTATGTGAATACTAAGAAAATATAATTGTTAAAATTAATAAACTGGTTATGGGACAAAGTACAAATAATCAAGATCGCCCCTTGCTTGGCACATATGCCTCTTGAATGTTAGATGATCTTTCCGCAGTTATGGATAAGACTAGTGACAGTTCTGGATCCTTCTGCTATGCCCGTTGGTTATTCTCTGAGGTTTTCTGCTTAAAGTCTACCCATTTAGCTATTAAATGCTAGACACCATGTGATGTAGCCAGCCCCATCCTCTTGCAACACTCCTAATGCTTAAAAATGCAGTGAGGGGCCGGGCGAGGTGGCTTACACCTGTAATCCCAGTGCTTTGGGAGGCCGAGGAGGGCAGATCACAAGATCAAGAGATTGAGACCATCCTGGACATGGTAAAACCCTGTCTCTATTAAAAATACAAAAATTAGCTGGGCGTGTGGTGGTGCGTGCCTGTAGTCCCAGCTACTTGGGAGGCTGAGGCGGGGGAATGGCTTGAACGCAGGAGGCAGGGGTTGCAGTGAGCCAGTGAGCCGAGATCACGCCACTGTGCTCCAGCCTGTTGACAGAGCGGGACTCCGTCTCAAAAAAAAAAAAAAAAAAAAAAAAAAAAAAAAAAAAACCAATTCAGTGAGGAAAGAATTTGCAAAACCCTCTAGTCCCACAGGTAACTGAAGAAATCCTGTAGGTGGAGGGTGTTTAGGAAAATCTTAGGGAAGAAGAAAGCTCAGCTTCAGAAAGACCCTCATTTACTCGAATCTTCTCATTTCTCTCACCCATTCCTCCTATTCTAAGAAAGATTTAATTCTGAGTCAGAGATGACAAGAAGGGGAGCAGAAGCAAAGTGAATCTCATAATTTTATGAAAGTGCTCCGTTTGACCTCTCACTGTTGGGCTCAAGTGATTCTCCTGCTTCAGCCTCTTGAGGAGCTAGGAATACAGAAATGCACCACCATGCCTGGCCTTAAGTAGGTTCTGACATCTTTATACCCAGGGGTTCATGGCTGGATTTTCCAAATGAAACTCACTAGAAAGAATTCTCTTCTGCACTTTCCGCTCCTTCTTTTGTCTAAATTGTGAAATAATATACATACTGTAAAGTGTACAAACGTCAAGTGTACAGCTCAATGAATTTTAACAAAATGAACACACCCATTGAACTACCATCTAGGTTAGGGCATGCATTACTAGCACCAAGATGCCCACTTTTCATCCATCCTGTCATTACCACCACCCCAAAAGTAAAGAGAATCTTTTGCCATAAATTAGTTTTGCATATTTTTCAACTTTCTATAAATGCAATCACAGAGCATGTACATTTTTGTGGTTGGTTTCTTTTGCTCAACATTAGGTATGTGAGGTGCATCCATGGTGTTGTGATTAGCAGTCATTTATTTCTTTTTTCATCATCGTATAGCATTCAGTTGTATGAATCAACTACAGTTTATCTATCCTTTGAGTTATTTGCAGTGTCTTCTGTGTGCTGAATTTCAGAAGGTCATTGGGATGGAATGGAATCATAATAATATTCAGATATTTATACCCAAAACATTAATCAACAGATTGCCAATGGCCAAGCCTAGCCAGCATGTATATGGAGCTTACTATGTGTTAAGCATTGACTTAAGTACTTCATAAGTGTGAATTCATTTAACTTTCATACAACACTGTTAGGAAGGGTACTATTATTATTCCCATTTAGATGCAGAAACTTAGGCATGGATTGGTAAAGTCGCTTGCTTAAGGTCACATAGCTAATTTGCAGAAGGGGAAGTTCTGGCCAATGAAACTGGCTTAGACCGTGTTCTCTACTATGTCCCTTGCATATACTTCTATTACAGCACACAGTACACTGTCTCATATGTCTTTATTTACCTATCTTTCTGCCCTTCTATATACACGTCTTTACATATCTGTTTTTCTGCCCTTCTTGACCATGATCTTGAACATACCATCTATGTCTTATTTTTGCCAGCATTGGTTTAATGAGCAAACCAGGGGCTGTGCTAAAGTAAGTGCTTGTGTGAGAAATGAGTTAGTGTGGGCAATAAACTCATGGGTACCTTTTCTTTTTTTCTTTATTTAAAATTTTTATTTTAGGTTCAGGGGTACATGTGCAAGTTTGTTATATAAGTAAACTGCATGTCACACAGGGCTTTGGTGTACGGATAATTTCACCATCCAGGCAATAAGCATAGGATCTGATAGGTAGTTTTTTGATCCTCTCCCTCCTCCCACCCTCCACCTTCCGATAGACCTCAGTGTCTGTTGTTCCTCTCTTTGTGTCCATGTGTTCTTGTTGTTGTTTAGCTTCCACTTATAAATGAGAACATGCAGTATTTGCTTTTCTGTCCCTACATTACTTTGCTTAAGATAATGGCCTCCAGCTCCATCCATGTTGCTGCAAAGGACATAATCTCATTCTTTCTTATTGCTGCATAGTAATCCATGGTGTATATGTACCACATTTTCTTTATCTCATCTACCATTGATGGGCATTTATGCTGATTCCATGTCTTTGCTACTGTGAATAGTGCTGCAATGAACATATGTGTATATGTGTCTTTATGGTGTAACTATTTATATTCCTTTGGGTAATGGGATTGCTGGGTCAAATGGTAGTTCTGTTTTAAGTTCTTTGAGGAATTGTCACACTGCTTTTCACAGTGGCTGAACTAATTTACTTTCCTTCCAGCAGCTTATAAGTGTTCCCTTTTCTCTGCAACCTTACCAGCATCAGGTTTTTCTTTCCTTTTCTTTTCTTTTTTTGCTTTTAATAATAGGAAGGAGGAAGAGAAGCTGCATTGCCCATAGCTCGTGGGTTAACGATACAAATTGCTTGGAACAGTTTTTATAACTTAAACCAGAGGAGACAGCAAGGAGGAAGAGCCTAGAGCTATGCTAGCCGATAGAAATACAACACGAAGGGAGATAGAGAGTAAAAGGATGGTTACCAGAGGTTGGGAAGGGTAGTAGGGGGTGGTAGGAATGGTGAGGATGGTTAATGGGTACAAAAAAATAGAAAGAATAAGACCTGCTATTTGATAGCACAACAGGGTGACTATAATCAATAATAACTTAGTTGTACATTTAAAAATAACTAAGAGTGTAACCGGGTTGTTTGTAACTGAAAGGATAAATGCTTGAGGGGATGGATATCTCATTATCCATGATGTGCTTATTTCATATTGCATGCCTACTATGTACCCATAAAACCNGAAATACAACACCAGCCACATGTGCTACATTTACATTTTCTAGAAGCCACATTTTAAAAGTGAAAAGAAAACAAGTAAAATTAATTGTAATAATATATTATATTTAACCCAGTATATCCAAAATCTTATGCCAACGTGTGCTCAATATAGGCATTATTAATGGAGTGTTTCAGATTCCTTTTTACTACATCTTAGAAACCTACAGCACATCTTATCTTAGACTGGCTACATTTCAAGTGCTCAGTAGCCGCATGTGAGTGGCTACTGTATTGGAGCAGCATAGGTCTTAAAGCCTTTCTCCTCAAAGTGTGGTCTGTGGACCAGCAGCAGCACATCAACTGGAAGTTTGCTAGAAATGCAGAATCTCAGGCCCTACTCCAGGCTTACTGAATCAAAACCTGTCTTTTAATGAGCTCCCTGGGAAATTTGTTTGCACATCAAAGTTTGAGAAAGTGGTCTATTGATCAACTGCATTAACAGGGCATTTTCTAATGAATGGAAGATAATAGCTCTCTACCCCTGAAATCACAGCCACAGGGTCTCTCATTAAGTTCATTTGTTAACTTCCTTCCTTCTCTCCTTTCCTCTCTCTCTCCTTCCCTCATTTCCTTCCTTCCTTTCTTGCTTCCTTCCCTCCATTGGTTCCCACATTAAAAAGAAGACTTTATTTCAATCAATACTGCTGTTCCTCTTAAATGACAGTGTCAAGCTATTACATTCTGTGAGCTCATCCTTTGTGAATGAAAGGAAGTGAATTCAGCCACAGCCCTATCTTTCTGCCATTATCCTGTATTAAATGTCCTTCAATTAGTATGTGCAGTGAGTCCCCTGTAAGACCCCCTGCTGGTTTATGTCACTCATGCATTAACCTCATTGGTTACCAAACATTCCCATTATTAAGCCATTAAAAGCCAGTCTTGTTCACCTGCCAGCTCTTTCGTTTCCTTTTCTATCTGTTGGATGATTTTCCCAGATGGAATTTTGGTGAGTCTCTTCGTAGCCATCTTTTTTTTTTTATATCTTGCCAGAATCGATTTCCTCTTGCACCCCTCTCTTTCTCTTCCTTTCTTTTTCTCTGCCTCATTCTTTCTCTCCCCCGAGAGTGTGTTGTCTTTCTGCAATTTTTTAAAATACCACTCTGTCTCCCCAGGAGAAGGTAATTACTTGGTTGAGAACAGGTTGGTTATAGCTGTGTGTGCACTCACCGAGCTGGAGTCTTGTCAGTGAGGCTGCTTGCAGCCCCTGCTGGTTCAAGTGACATTTGGCAAGTCGTCACTTTCCAACGCTGTCCAATTGTTTCTGCCAGTTTGATGAAATTGTGAAGCAGGTTGCAATACTGGCAGTTTGAAAATGGATATTGAATAGGATGTTAGAACAGTATTTTGAAACCGGTTTTTGAATATCTTGCTCACCTTACCTGTTTGTTTTTAAAGAGCAATGAGATATAATTTTAGCAATGTGTGTGTGCATGATATTAAGCTTGCATTTTAGAGATAATATTCAGGTTGAAGGAAGACATGCTCTGCCCTCAAAAATGTACTTTATCTGCAAGTTGACATTTCACCGAGAAGTACTGGAAGCTTTCCATTTTGCTCTCCTTGGTCTGGTATCTCATGGTGCCTATAGCAGGAGGAATCAATCAACTATGGCCAGTGGGCCAAATCCACCTGCCTCCTACTTTTGTATGGCCAGAAAGTTAAGAATGGGCTTTACGTTTTTAAATGGTTGAGAGAAAATGAAAGGCACATATTTTGTGACACCTAAAAACTACATGAAATTGACATTTCAGTGTTCATAGTGTTCATAAATAAAGTTTTATTGGAACACAGCCATACCATTTGTTTATGTATTGCCTGTGGCTGCTTTTGTGCCACAATTGCAGAGTTGAGAGATTACAACAGACTGTATGGCTTGTAAAACCCACAGTGTTTATTCTCTACCTTTTTGCAGTCAAAGCTTGTTGACCCCTGGTCTAGAGGGCACTAGTTCCCAACTCT
Source organism: Rhinopithecus bieti (assembly GCF_001698545.2). Lineage (NCBI taxonomy): Eukaryota > Metazoa > Chordata > Mammalia > Primates > Cercopithecidae > Rhinopithecus > Rhinopithecus bieti. The sequence continues at coordinate 190,439 of NW_016811742.1, forward strand.
GGCGCACCTTGAGGACTTTTAAAAAATACAGATGCATGAATTCTTCCCCTAAAGATACTGATTTAATTGTTTGGGGTATATCCTAGGCATTGGTCATTTTTAAAGCTCTTCAGGAGATTCTCTTTTGCAGCCAAGGTTGAGAACTATATAACCCAAATAAGAAGATGTAAAACTATATTCACTCATGGTGATTTTGAGGACCTAAAAATACTTGCTCCCTTACAGAACATGCAAATACTAACTTCATTTTATTTCCTTGCTCTTATCAAGCTGTTTCTGGTTCTTGCCCACTGGCCTAGTCCTCATTTCATTTCTCTTCCCTATCTGAGGTTTTTTTTTTTTTTTTTTTTTTTTTTTTTTTTTTTTTTTTTTTTTTT
>NW_016811742.1:191111-208972 GCF_001698545.2 Rhinopithecus bieti
TTTTTTTTTTTTTTTTTTTTTTTTTTTCTTACATGTTTTTAAGCAGCATTGAAGAAAAGCAAGATTGAATGATGGTCACTCCTAATTTTAGGACCTCCTCTTTGGGGCTTCGATGAAGGATTCACAGCTCTTCTGGGTGGAGGAAGGCTGTGGTAGCTGGTGAAAGCATAGCTGAGAAAATCCCTTTATCCTTTGACCATCCGGAAACATTCTACTCACCCCTCTTCCATGATGACACCCAATAATTGACTTCTTATGAAATCTTTTCTGCCTGCTCCACCATCCAGCCTGTTAGAATTGTCCCCTTCAGCCTTTGTACTCCCATTGGAAACCACACAGACTTTCCCCTGGTAGCTGGGGCACTTAATGGCATTTACTGGCTTACATGCCTTTCTGTCTCCACTAGAGTGCTATTTGCTTGAGGGTAGGGCCATGTGTTATTAATGTCTGTTTCCCTTGCTCCCAGCATCATGCTCATTATTTAGCAGGTGCTTAGTACATATTTTATAATGAAAGAAGGAAGGAGGAAATGAAGCCTTATTTTCTTGGGACATCAAGGTGCTTACTAAAGCACTTTTATTGATATTGGAAGTTGCAAGTCAGTGACATAATGTATTGTTGGAGACAGCATCTTAACATAAATCACTGAAAGACCAAACTCCTGGCTTTGGCTGAAAGCTTTGGTGGAAAACATCGACATAGCAAGGAGAGTCATAGGAGTCTTCATTGTACCATGTCTTAGTCCATTCATGCTGTTATAGACTGGGTGGATTATAAACAGCAGAAATTTATTGCTCACAGTTCTGGGGGCTGGGAAGTCCAAGATCAAGACACTGGGAGATACAGTGTCTAGTGAGGGCCTGCTTCCTGATTCACGGATGGCACCTCTTGCTGTATTCTCAAATGAGGGAAGAGGTGACAGAGCTTTCTGGGTCTTTGAGGTCCCTTTTATAAGGGCTCCCCCCTCCTGAACGTATTACCTTCCCAAAGCCTCACCTTTTAATGCCATCACATTGTGGATTAGGTTTCAACATATCAATTTTGGAAGAACACAGACATTCAGACCACAGCAGGCAGTATCAAAGTAAATGGAACCAGTCACCACACTGAAGATCAGGGTTTTAGACAGGGCTACTCCAGGGAGGGGATCACCAGGGGTCCAGAGTGGCCCCACTGGAAAATCTTTCCTCAGGAGAAATTCTTGGCAATTACCTCTAGCAAACTTAGCTAGCAATCCATCCCTTGGTTTGAACCGCCTTCTGGACTCCAGCTTCAATGCCCAATTTAACGTCTGAGTCTTCAGGTCACCTTTGTTTACTTTTTTATTTTCTCTCCTCTCCACTGGTCTATAAACTACCTGAGGGGAGAGGTCATGTCTACCTAATTCACCACTGTATGTCCACACATAGGATGGTGCCTAACACATAGTTGATGTGTGATAAATAACTATTGAATAAATGAATGAATGAATGAATCTGCAGGACCCAAATCTCCAATTTCCTTGATCTACTGTGGAGGGTCATGGTATTTAACATCCAGACCATTCCAATTGATGAGTCCAAGTTCCAGGTATTCTTGACCTCAAGTCTATGGATAGGATTCAAGGGATATATGACTGTGAATGGAAAAAAAGTACCTCTTTGCCTTCACTAACCTTTAACTGAAATGTAGCTTTTCTTTTAATCATAAATGTAGGCAATAAACCACAATACTATTAGCAAGACCTGTGACTTTGTCACCAGCAGAATCTTTTATGTCCATGAGCAATTCAGAATTATGGTAGTAGTTATATCTGCCACTAGATTTTGTTATTTAATGTGTCAATAAAGCAGAACACATACTACTATATCACAAATTTGTTGAATTACCAAATTAATCTTAATTAACCTGAATGAACATATTAAAATTTGAAGAACATCCTTTCCAAGTAACTGGATTCCTTTGTAATCTTATGTATTTTAAAAACAGTCTTAGAAGGGGCTTCTAGGCTTTACCACACTGCCAAAGGAATCCCTGGTACAAACAAGGTTAACCCTTATTTAGATAAATAGAAGAAAGTTATCTAGTGCTGATTATTTAGTGCTGGTTATATGGGTGGGCTCAGTTTGTATAAATGCATCAAGCTATACACATATTTTGAGGTGTATTATACTTCCATAAAATGTGTTTTTTTAGTTGACCTGAACCAATTATGGTAATCCTGTATCAGAAATTAATTTAAGAAAGAGTATATGTCCCAAGCTAGGCCAATGAAACAGAAGGAAGTTTCGCCAGGGGGACAGGAAGGGAGACATGGAGAGAGAAGCCCCCTCTTGGTCTGGACTTTGTCGTGTCTGCATGTCACATTTGGAGCTGCTCCGGCCATCTCACAGAGGGGCCAGAGCCAACTGGAGCAGGAGGTGCAACATCATGTGCCTGGAGTCTGCCCTTCTCTTTGATTTAGACCATGACCTCCAAAAGTGTTTTGTTTCATCTTATATTCACTTGAAACAGCAGGACCCAACCACACTGTGATTAAATAGTCCAAGCCTGCACATCTCATGATTGTTCCTTGTTAAATGTCTGGACAGCCACTGGCTGGGAGGTGCACATGTTGAATGTAAGGCTGTGGATTTTTTCCTCCGCTCTTTCTCTAGTTCCTAGGAGGCAACTAAAGGCAGTTGCCTGGACCAGGGAGAATTACCTTAGCATTGAAATCTAGAAAAGGAGCAATACCATGAGAAACTGCTTCACTTCCACAGAGAGTAATCCAAATAAATATCTCCCTCCCCAGTAAAAACAGACTTGCACACATACACACAATTTCTGACTGGGGGCAGGTGGCAGGTGTCACAAATGGTCACGGAGAGGGTGAACTTGGGAAAGCTGGGCTCCAGGCCCATGCATCACTGCCACATATGCAAGACGAACTCCACCTGGCAGCAGCCACGTGGTTATTGCAAGTGCCTCTGGGTGACTGTTACACTGAGATCTAAAGACAAGCTGGAGTAAAGTGGGATCCCAGCTGTGGTATTGCGGATCTGTGAGTAGTGTGAGAAGGGTCATGTATGTTTAGGATTTTAAAATATGCAATCAAGAGAGTGCATAACACTCTGCCATCCTTTGCCATTATGTATGAAACTGTCTCAATAGAAATGCTTGCCAAATAGTCAGCTCTCTTGAATCAGAGTGCTATATAGGCAGTGTTACCCCCACACATGATTTCCACAATCACAATAACTTAGGATAAAACAGTTACACATTGCGAGTCAGTGCTGAGGAGAATAATTAGAAGAGAAAAATGAGGGAGTCGAAGCAGATGTCAAAAGGGCAATGCTCTGCTTAGCGGGATATTAAGGAGATGGAGGCAAAGCAGATCAGGGGCTCAGAACTTTATTTCCACAGGGACAGGAGAGGGAATGTATGGAAGACAGGTTCTTGATGTGCTCCAGCATGGAGATCTCAAGTAAGAACCGTATCTCTGTGACCTTGATTGAGAGGCTTGAGGGGACTGTGATAGAGAAATGGTTCTGGGTAGTCAAATTCTTTCTCTCCATGGTAGACACACAAATCCACTTATCCACACAGGTTTAGGAAATAGTCCAGGGAGCTAGGATCTTTCTTTCTGAGGGGAAACTTAGAAGAGAGAGATTAGTGAGACTTGGACTTGGTAAATGGTACTTGTTATCTTCCTTTCACCATCATTTCTAATTCCCTTCCCCCTCAACTATCACCTCTACTGATCTTGGTGGCTTGCTGGTGATGAAGCCCAAATCCTCATTTCTGAGGATTCTGAGCCCAAGTAACTGTTCCTTTCCCAGGCTGAGGTTGATGTACATGTCTATTCACAGTCACATTTGGGCAAGGAAGTACCACAGGAAACCCAAGTGAAACATCCGAGTTCCAATGAGTCCCTCCCTGCCCCATTGTGTAAAAGTGGCCCTACCTCCTCCTGCTGATCAGGATCAACCATTCCTGAAAGATGGTGACCCCTCTATTGGCCTGCTGGACCCAGAACACAAAGAGCACAAAATGTCCAGGGAGCAGCTGTAGCTGTTGTGTCCTCTGAAAGGAGATGGGTGGCAGGAGTACACCCACTTTGGGGCATCCTAATTCTACAGAGCCCAAAGTTGAAAGGACTAAAAGCATAAATTTCCCCCAGTGAATCATTGAGAATAATGGCAAGTGGGACCACCCCTGCTTCCCCACCCTGGTTCATAGATCCATGTATTCTTCCTGTGGAGGATGCAATGCCATATAGAGGTCTCTGATACAGCATATGTATTGAATTCTGGATGATGACACTCCATCTTGGCAGAGTCTTTTCTCTAAGGTGGCACTTCTGTTGTGCCCTCAACAGGCAATTCCACAACCAGTGGATTCCATGATCCCCGCCTACTCCCCCACTTCCTGTGCTACAAAATGAAGCATCCTGGCCAGATGCTATGTTAAGTGGGATTATATCCTTGTAAATCAGGCACTATGTAAGTCCTTGGGTAGTAAACCTGGCTGAGGCTCTGCAGGCAGAAAAGGCAAACCCACATTTGGAATTAGTATCTACTCCTGAGGGAATGAATTGCTGAATTTTCCACGATGGAAGAGATTCAACAAAATCGACTGCTACCAAGTGGCCAGTCAGTCCCCTAAAGGAAAAGTACCATATTGGAGGCTCGGCATTGATCTATATTGCTAACAGGTGGTGGCAGCAAAAGGGTCTTCCTGGGCCATGTGTGACCTCCATCTCTACCACCATGGCTACTCCATTGCTTCCATTGTACTAAATCTGGTGGCCAGCAACAAAGGCTGACTGATGCCAACTGGCTGGTTTATTTTCTCTACTTGATTGTTCAGTGCCTCATTCATGGAGGATGGATGCTTTCTGGTGGGGATTTACATGAGAATCCTAGATCTTTAAACTTCTTACTCTTCCATATGTCCGCTACATGCCAGAAGTAGTCACCAGGCTCACCCAAACACAATGGCGCCAAGAAGAGCAATCCAATTTTTATGCCCATAAGATGAGAGCAGAAAATATTTGGAGAATAGCAATAATGGCTACCATAGTTCTTGTTTGTTATATTCTGTTAGAAAAGTCTCAAAGCATGCTCTTTCTCTGGTGTTCTACAGAATTTTAGTGAAAGTAAAAGTTTACTTACAGCTTGCTTGCTTTCTAGAATCTAAGCAACGTTTTCTTAGGGCTGGGCTAGAGACAGTATAGCTGTTGGGTTTCACTCAGAAAATTATTCCCTTATGCTTTATTACTGGTAAGAGCATGTTTTTCCTGGCCTGTTTGAGTTCTGTTGGGGGGGACTTTTTTTTTTAAGCAGCTGTTCAATACTCGTGTAAATAGGCTTCCTGTAGGCCCACCCAACCCATTGCTGGTCAAGCCCATACACATTTGAGTCCCACTGAGATGCAAGTCTGTTCCCACTCCATACTTATATTATTATTTATATTGTTTGGGCCTTGACTGATCCTCTCCCCAGCTGCAGTATATGCTGCTTGAATGCTGAGCCTATGTCTCCTTTCTCATTATAGCCCCAGTTCCTAGGATGATATCCTATCCACATAAAATGCTTTGTAATGTTTGTCACTGGTGATGAAGTGATTCCAGAAAGCAAACAAAAAGGGTTTTATGACAAAGATAGTCACCCATGCAAATAATGTAAGGCAAACGGTTCTCAAAGGATAAACAGGACCTAGAATGTATTTTACCCGGGGCATTTGCTGAGCTGATATGTGTGCTCTGACCTCTAGCAAATGGCCCTCTGCACGTGAGCCCAGCGAGTTGGAGGGCCTGGTTGACATTTTATGTGGCTAATGTTCAGAGCATTGCAGCTCTTCAGGAAGGCTTTATTGAATTGGAATCCCAGAAAACAGGACAAGCTTAGCCAAGTCTATGTCAATTAAAACAGTGTAGCCATTTTATTTTATGTGCAAGACCTCGAGTAGCTCAAGGCAACATTTTTGAGTCAAAAAAGTCAGTCTTCAGGACCCTAGCTTTCTATTTCTATTCCCTTCTCCATTTTAACTTTCACCCCAACCCAGAAGCAAAACAGAATGCCTTCTATTTGGGGAAACCAAGAAACTGTTTTGATTTTTTGTTTTATGACCCAAACCTATATATTACTGGCTGCTGTGACATTATTTCTCCCTGCACACTCATCATTCATAGCTACAGGGGTGAAAATATTCCAAAATAGTATGTAATGTCTGTTATGCATTTGGATGCATACATTTTGGTTGTCAAGATGGTGATTTAATAGAAACGTATAGGTTCGTTGTAGAATATTCTTAACGTCCTAGTGTTTTAAAGGACAGTTTTTGTGTTTGTGCTTTTCATTTCTCTCTTCTTGGAAGTATTACTTCTTTGTAATATAGTCCTACTTTACTATGCTCTGGGTCCAGCAAATTTTGGTAACAGGCTTAAAGTAAATTAAGGAAAAAGCATTTATTAAGAGTCAGGATGTAAAGTATCTTGATTTCACATTCACAATGTCAACAATAAACCCAAAGTCTCAGGTCCTGTGACCTCAGGCATGTAAGTTGAATATGGAAGTTCACATTTAAACAAATTATTTTATTGGGATTATAAATCAAAGACATTGGATTAGCCCCCTGAGAATTCAGGTTTATACCTATCTGTATTATTTTGAGTATGTTTCTAGTATGTTTTGATATTTTAGTGCTCTTTAAAGTGTAGTTTATCTCTCTCTCTCCCTCTCTCTCTCTCTCACACACACACACGCACACACAAACACACACACACACACACACACACACACACACACACACACACACACACACACAGTCTTGTCCTCATCCTCACTTTCATTCTCATTCTCAGCGTTGTTTTAACTTGTTTGATGTTACTGATCTTCTCCACTAACTTCCTCACTGGTTTTGGCAGGAATTTCTTTGCAAAGAAAGCTAAACATTCCTCTTCACTATAAGTTGACTTTGGCCATGTAAGATTACCTGGAAGGGAAATGAACGTGTTCTATAGGTGTCACTAAAAATAAGTGGTTTCTATCTGTTTTAGGACCATTGTAATGCTTTCAAGCTACCAACATGAAAGTGCAAATTTTTCTTCCTCTTGTAAGTGATCCAGAATGAGAGTCAGGATATAAACTGTAAGATATTTTTCAAGTAATTTGAACAATTCCTCACTGAGAATTTAAATTGTAAATGCCTTTACTACATTCTCTTGAAAGTTGGGATAGGAATGAGTTACAGTAAGGAGCAGTTGACATTTCTGTGCAATGGACAACACAACAGTGATTTTACTACATTGTTTTAGTAATTCACCTTCAGGAACTAGGTCAGTCTTACCTGCCCAGGCTGCAGTAAAGGAGGGAAATCATTCAAGAACGTCACTAGAAATTTTGCTGTCTGTGTCTACCTCGCAGATAAACATCTCAGACTTTGGAAAATACCACCAATGCAATACAATCAGAATATTACAGAATAATATGGTTGGGACAGAAAGAGACCATTGAACAGTACTGGCCAATGGAAACACAATGCAAGCCACATGTGCAATTTATGATTTTCCAGTAGCCACTTTCTAAAAAGTGGAAAAAAATAAAGAAAGCTGATTTTAATAACATACTATTTAATGCAATATATCCAAGACATTCTCATTTCATATGTAATCAACATAAACAATATTAATGAGATAGTTTATATTCTTTTTGGTATTAAGTCTTCAAGATACGATATGTATTGTGCACTTACTGCCATCTCAATTCATACTAGCCACATTTCAAGCATTCAATAGCACATGTGGCTAGTTACTAGCACATTGGACAGAGCAAGCATGGACAATATCTTACTAGATACCTCTCTCTGACAAATAAGGACCCAGCAACCAGAAAAGTTAAGTCATTTGCTACAATCAAACTGCTGTGTCAGAAAGCAAGACTAGAAGCCAGATCTTTAAATTACTTCTTAAGGCTAATTTCACTACTTTGAGAATTTTTTTATTTCTTTTTTTTCTCTGAAATCTTATTGACAGCTTACCCCAAATCTCAATTTTATTTTGCTTCTGCAGTTTTCATTAAGAAAAGCCATCTTAAAACAGGAGCAAGAAGAGCAAAGACAAAGTCTTATGTGAGGCTTCAGCAGTATTCTGATACAAGGCCCTCACCTACTTAAGAATAAAATGTAGAAATACTAAGTGATATTTTTAAAGTCCCTAATTGTTTTGAATGGGTTAAAATGTCAAAGTCTGGGCACGTTACATCTGGGGTTACTGAAAGAACATGCAGATGAGATAATAGAACCACAATTGGTTACCAGGAAAATAATGGAGAAGGGAAGAGATGCTGGAGAATTGGCACGTCTGGATTTTCCAACTTGAAAAGGCAATGGTACTAGTAGCAAACACGTACATAGAACTTACTAGGTGCTAGACTCTGGTCCTGCGTGTTTTACATATGTTGACTGGTTGATTCTTCATAACAACTTTACAAGATATGAACTAAAACTCTCTTCACTTTTCAGGTGAGGGAACAGAGGCACAGAGAAGTTAAGAACTTGCCTAAAGAGATATAGTTAGTAGGTGGTGAAGCCAGGATTTGAGCTAGGTAGTCTGACTCTGGAATCTGACTCTGAATTGGCATGGCATTCTGTTGCTCACAGGTTGAAGATTTCAGTATCTGCCTAGTTCCCTGCTCTTCCATCCTCTCTTCCTATGACTGGGAATAATCTTATGTTCATTTTCACAATAGTGAAATACTTCCAGTAATGAGTAAAAACACCATAGTATCGGGTCATTGAGCTGGGCATTGGTACTTGGAAAAATTATAAGTGTATTACTAACTAGCTGATTTGGAAGCACTTGAAATGGAAAGTGATGATTATTAAGAAATCCTTCTAAAACTAACGTCAATCCCCCTTTCCCTTTTATTGGATACCGTTAATAAAATTGTCAATAAGAAGAATGCCTTAGATATTGTGTATCTGGATCTCAACAAGGTATTTAATAGGGCTAGCATGACATTTTTGTGGATTAGAAACCAAGAACATGGTCTGAGTGATAGAATAGGTGTATGAATTCTGGCTGATCTTGAAAGTCATCTTTGAGGGAGAGCTTCAAGACTATTGTGAGGACCTGCTCCTTAACCCTTTCCTATTCTACTTTTTCTCAAAGGCTATAATAAGCACTTATGATGAAATCTCAGCAAGTTTGTAGGAGATGCAGGATAGAGATGAGTAGATTCAGTGGCCAGTGGCAGACTCAGAATTCAGAGGGCTCCCAGCAAGCTACAATGAACAGCTAAAATGAACAAGCTTAAATGCAATAAGGATGCATGTAAATGCGTGTACTTTTGTTTAAAAATTAAATTCTGCGAGAACAGTATGAAAGAGGCATAGATTAACATTAGTATAGTGGTGGTTGGGGGGAGTCTTAGGACCTTTAATTTATTATAAACTCATCATGAGCCAAAAGTGTGTGTGGCTGCCAAGTATTGAATGTGATCTTGGACTATATTAATTACAGTATAATGAGAAACTAATTCCATTGTACTTGGTACCTACCAGACTCTGTCTGCGTTATTGTACTTAGACCATGGCAGGCTGACAAGCTGCAATGGATCTGAGATAGGCAGCTAGAGCAGAAAAAGAATCTGAAACCAATGATGTGTTGGAGCTGGCTGGTAACTGCTTGCTAGAGATTGCTAATATTGAGGAATTTTGTGAGCTGGTTGTTAAACCTTTGGTAGCTTGAAATGGGCCATGGTAAGAGTATTTACACCATTGTCATTGGCAAATGCTGCAAATCAAGATTTTTTGTTTCTAGAGAGTGAGTTTGTCAGGAAACCACCATCAATCACCTAATATGGAACATTATTCAGGCCAGAGAGTGTGTTATTGAATTACATTCAATAAAACAACAACAACAAATACAAAACAAAAACTTGAGGTAGTGGGTGGGAGGGAGGATGATGGGGACTTCAGCGTTATCTTTTAAGTACTTGAAAAGTTTACATTTTTGCCATCAACAAATGAGAGTAATGCTTCTCAAACACTCCCGTCTTTACACTAAGGACAACAGATCCTGAGCTCTCACATCTTTCCAGCCATCCAGAGGTGTGGCCCCAAACCACCAATTAATAGCGAGAAATTTCTCTCAAGTTTCTCATATTATCTTTAAAAGTTATGTAAACTGTACATTTTATTCCACAATGGATTCATGTCTCTTTGAATTTACAAATAATGGTTTAAATAGGTTTTTCTCAAACTTCGATGCATATGAATCTCCTGGGTATCTTGCTAAAATGCTGGTGTCAGTTCAGTAGGTCTTGGGGAGAGATTGAGATTCTGAATTTCTAAGAAGCCTCCAGGCACCTGGATAAAGGTCTATGCACAGTTTGAATAGCAAGGGTTGAAATTGTGAACTAATCTATTTACTTGCTTTCCCTCTCTCCTCCCATCTTCCAGTAAATTTTACACCCTAGGATGATGTGCCATGCTTAATCTGTGGCTGCACACCCCATAAGATCTTCTCTTTGCTCATCTCCTGCAGAGACACAACCCTCTGGGGATGTATACATGTACCTCAAAAAGCTTGGAGTTACGACCTTAATGACTTGTATTTCATTCTTTGTCATCTTGCAGAATTCCTTTCCACTGAACAGCACTTCAGCCTTATACCTTCTGCCGATGCCAAGTACCATTACAAAAAATAGTGGAGAAAATTCATTCTTTTACCGATTGTGGGGGAAATTGTCAAGGATGTCATTCACTGCGTGACTTTCTGTTCTCTACTTGAGGACTCAGAGGAATTGGCTCTCAAGTTTGCTTTCCAGAAATTACTTCAGAACAATTTACTCTTTTTAATCTTACCAAATATTTGAAATCTTATAGTTGATTGCATTTTCTTTTTTCATTCAACATTCATTCAATGCATGTTAATTGAGCACCTGCTAAGTGCCAGTCACTAGTCTAGGTCCTGGGGAACACAGCAGGGAACAAAACAGACACATATCTTTGCTCTCATGGAGCCTATACTTCAGTGTAGTAAACACACTCTGATTGTTAGGAAATACAGAGCCATATTTCAGGCCACCTTCAACAACTGTAAATGACCATATAAAGTACATTTCTGGTTTGAATTTGACTCCTGGCTGTATGATTCTCTAACCCTCATCATCTCTTTACCTGATTCTCTCAACTCTTTCTTTTTCTCTTTTTGGCTACTGTGTACATTTTATTTTTTGCAAAATGCCCCAAACCCTTCATAGAATGAGGCAGAATATGAATAAACCACTAATTATGTGCAGCAAAGCCAATGCAATGAAGTTATAGAGAATCACACTTTATTCTAATATACAAATAGTCTAATATCCTGACATGAAATGGCTCACCTTATAATCTAGTGACTTTTCTGACCTTAGATACAATTGGCTGTTCACCTTGTTTGTGGAATTCTGACATGGTGCTTCTGTCATGAAGGGGTTTCTACTGGATAATATCTCAAGTGGCTTTTAGTAGTCTGATCATACAGAAATTCCATGATTTCAATTATTCTACACATCACAATGGCTCCCATTTTCCCCACAGGCCCCCAGCCACAATATCTATTGGAGAAGATTAATTCTTTGGGAAGATGGTAGCACTGGCGAGTCCCAAGAGGCAGGGGAAGGGAGACGGGAGACGGGTGGAGAGGGAGAGGGTTTTCTGCCAGAAAAGCAGCTCAGGGCTCAAATCCTCCACCTGGTCCACATTTTGTGACACTCACTAAAATCTAAACTTCTGCCTTTTTTTCTAACTTGTCTTGATCCAATTCATGGTTTTCTTCAGATGAATAAAATACTCCTGTATTTATAGTAGATGCTGTAAACCAGCCAGCCGTGATATTTTTTATATCATAAGCAGCTGCTCTCTGAGCCGACACTGAGTAAAAAAGGCCGATTTGTATTTTTACAGCCAGACATGAAACCGGCTTTCGATAATTTGGGAAGCACGTGCCACCACTTTGATCCTCAGGATGGTAATTTTTAAATGAGCCTCTAAAGATTGCAGATACTACAATTAATATAACCCTGAAAGGTAGCCCCGTTGTCGCCACTTACTCAAAAACAGGAAATTTTAAAGAATTAATTGATTTTAACTTCAATATGAAATATTGGCACTTGTGATGATACTACTCTGTGAATAGATAGAGGCAGCATTTATGACCTTTTAACTACATTCCATTCACTGAAAATGACAACTATACTAAAAAATACTTTCCTCCTTGCTGCTGGCTTCTCCCAATGAGAGCTTTTAGCACAAGGGCCATAGAAAGGTCCCTGCCATAAATAACAAAAATTTACTATCCCCACCATCATTTTACAGTCTTGCCCTCCCCCACAAGAAGGAACACAGAGAGCAGAATAGATGAAACAACCCTGCTTTGCTGCAGCACCAGGACCAGTACTATTACTCAAACTGGGTGACTAAGGAGAGATTGTCCTAGGTAGAATATACAGATCAGAAAATGGTGTTGCCCAGACACATTTCTTTTTTTTTTTTTTTTTTTTTTCCAATTTCCCACCACTGATAGCTGTCTGCTCCAATTTATCTCCAATGTTACAGAAATCAGAATTTTCTCACCTTTCGAGACACTGAAAGATAGAAATCCCCCGGCCGCGCAAAAGCCATCCTGAGGGAACCATGGTCTGCATTCCTTTTGTGGGACTTAACACTCCTCTCGTATAAGAGAGCTAACGGATGCTTTAGAAAATGCATCTTCAGACCTCCTTGAATTGAGGAGGAAGAGAGAGCCAGAAGGACTTAACTGGAATGAAAAGCATTTTCCTGGACTCTGCTCTCCTGAATTAATCAGCCTCCCAGCATAGGCACTTAAAGAGCTTGTTGGGGAAATTTCCTCTCATATGTCTATTTCTAGCAAGCTGTATACAGAGGAGTGCTTTCTAGCCTTTGGTCTGGGGCCATTGCAATCCAAATCAAAACAACTGTTTGCCATTTCTTATAGGGAACTTTAATTGATCTGAAAGGAAATCACAGGATGTACAAAAAGACCAGATTTCTCTCATTAGTGGTTTCAAGGGCTCTTGGTAAATAGTGATTCTTGAAATTACAATTACAGTTCATGAAGTTTCTCCGGACAAAGCCCAGCTATTAGATTTGGGTTAAGGAAAGAGCAAGGAGAGCTCTGGCTTTATCTCATAGAACGCCCCAGCCTTACAGTCCTCGTCTAAGTCCTTAAGGAAAATAACTTACACCCCAAGGAGAAAAAAGATAATATTTCCTTCTTAGTAAGCCATGCCTTTAGAACCTAGCCCAAGTTTCTTCCCCCCCACTAATTATTTAGGCTTAATACTTATATTCCAGGCTATTATTTTCATAGTTAATCCCTGCTGCCCTAAATACATTTTTTATTATACCATTGATTTCAGTAACTTATTACTCTGCTTCCACTTGCAGTGATGGCATACCCAAACTCTCCCCAAACAAGAAATTGATAGGAGCAAACGAAAAGTAGTGATGACAATTGAGTTTCTGCAATGGATTGCCATCGGGCTAGCCATTTTCACCAGTGCAATTAAAGTCTCTACGCATGTGCTATAAGGTTAGTATAATTCTCCCAATTTTTGAGATGAAGAAACTGAGGCTCTAGGAGATTCACCCAAGCCCCCAAGTTTCTACAGTTTGAACTCAGGTAGCCTTACTTCAGAACCCATGCTCTTTTCTGATAGGCAAAATTTCCTTTTCTTCAGGATTGAAGATACAATCTACATTTTGTAGATGGCAATGTGAAGGATAAGATTTCAAACTTTCTCAGACTTCCACAGTGATCTTTGCCAGGTTGGTATTCCTGGAAATCTGTTTACAATACCGTAGCACTCAGCACAGCCACTCAAGACAGATCATCTGGCTAAATCAGAGTGGTGCCTGCGCAGCACATGGGACTCTGTAAGAGAAGATCGTACAAGATACCTTATACTTAATATAAAGAGTAGCTCCATGTCGGAGCTTTCCTTGGGAATGGTAGAAGCCTGCCCACAATAATATTAACCCACTTGGTTATGTTATATTGTCTTATTGGTAGTCTGCACCCATTCATCTTTACTATTTTTACTATTTTGTTGCACGAAGTGATTACTGAGTTTTCCTATATTCATGACAGCAACGTGGAATTCTGATTTTCCCACTTATGCTATGCAGGCATACCACCCAACAAGGATAACTGAACTTGCTTCAAGAACTGTATATTTCTACACCTTCCTGGGACCACAGCATGGAGAATGAATATACACCCAGAAAGCCTCAAAAGAGATGTTCCTGGATACTTCCAACCACTCAGAGTTAGGAGAATGGGATCAAAGATCCCTTTTCCTTTCCTTGTGCAAATGCACCCTGCACATCTGCATCTGGAGAGGAGCCCCAGATTTCTACATAAGTCATGGGAAGTCAGGTCAGGGCAGAAGGGCATTGTGGCAAAGGCTAATAGCTGGCCACCAACATCCATTGTCCACTTCTTCCACAGTAATAAAGTTGTTGCCAGACACATTGAAGGCCTCTGTCATGTTCTTACATTTGAGCCCCTCTGTACAGCTACAGTGTATTTAAACATAATTGCCTGGCGACACATTTGCTAGCATTATTTGCAGTTATTTGTGACCATGTGACTATGCTCTAGACCAGTGGTTCTCAAAACATCAACATCACCTGAGAGCTTGTTAGATATATGAATTCCCATACTCAGTGAATCAGAAACTCTGGGGGCAGGGCTCACAGTATGCATTTTAACAAGACCTCCAGGGGATTCTGATGCATGTTGAGGTTCCTGAAAATAAAATGTGAATAGAAATAATGTGTAGTCCTTCATGTCTAGGCCTAAAGACATTGAGTAGGCCTCTTCCATACTCTTGTCCTGCTTCCTTCAGGCCAGAGCCAGATAAGGCTTCAACCTCGGATTAACCATGCTGATGGGGACAATGCTTTAGGGCAGGGGTTTTATGCCAGCTTGATGAAGTCTCAGAGTTAAGTTTTGAATGCATAAAGTAAAATATATAAGATTATTTTTTAAAAAACATTTGTATTGGCTGGGCGCAGTGGCTGACACCTGTAATCCTAGCAGTTTGGGAGGCCAAGACTGGCAGATCACTTGAGATCAGGAGTTTGAGACCAGCCTGGCCAACATGGTGAAATCCCGTCTCTACTAAAAATACAAAAAAATTAGCTAGGCATGGTGACATGCACCTGTAATCCCAGCTACTTGGGAGACTGAGGTGGGAGAATCGCTTAAACCCAGGAGGCGGAGGTTGATGTGAGCTGAGATCATGCTACCGCACTCCTGCCTGGGCAACAGAGTGAGACTGTGTCTCAAAACAAAACAAAACCAAAAAACCCACAAATCTTCGAGACAGTACTATATGTACAGTTTTAGTAATGCATTAACAAGATTTGGTGGTAGGTATAATGACTTACATAAATTTGAGATATCTGCAAAACTGTAATATAATATGGAAAATATTCGTGATTTCTCTCTTTTTTTTCAATTCAAATGAAGATTTATTGTCTGTGATTTCTATTGGTGATGAAGTTCCAGGTATTCCTAGTAGTACTATAGGTTGTCTACATTTCTAATGTAAGGAAATGCTAAATTTCAATTAGATATTTGTGATAGGCTGTATAATAGCCCTCAAAGATATCCATGTGTGAATCCCAGAACCTGTGACTGTTACCTTACATGGCAAAAGGGAATTTATAGCAGAGGTGATTAAGTTAAGGATTTTGAGATGGGAAAATTCTCCTGGATTATTCAGGTGGGGCCTAAATGTTATCACAAGTGTCCTTATAAGAGGAAAACAGAGGGAGATTGGACAATAGAGGAGGATAAGGCAATGTGATGATGGATGCTATGTTGCCGGTTTTGAAGATGGAAGAAGAGTCACAAGCCAAGGAATGCAAGGAAGACTACAGAAGGAGGAAAAGACAGGGAAATTGATTAACTGCCAGAGCTTCCAGAAGGAACACAGCCTTGCCAATACCTTGACTTTATCCCAGTGAAACTGATTTAAGATTTCCGACCTCCAGAACTGTAAGGGAATAAATCTGTGTTATTTAAAGCCACTAAGTTTGCAGCCATTTGTCACAGCAGCAATGGGAAATGCATGCAAGGTTAGCTAAAATGATGGTGATTTTTTTTTCCATCAAAGTTCATGAACCTCTTGAGTTCTATCCATGAACCCCAGGTTAAGAATTCTTACCCTAGGGGTTTGGGGAGCTACAAAGTGGAAGGAACCTGGGTCCTTGAATGACTCCATGAGGCAGTGCTGCCTATGAATATAGAACCCTTACTTTAGACCAATACTAAGAGAAAAGAAACTTCTTTGATTCTTTAAGCCACTGAATTTTGGAGGCTCTTTGTAATAGCACCATAGCTTCCCTTAACTATTATGGTTAGTAGGTGACGCTTCAGGAGGGGACAGGGAATAGATATAAGGGAATCGTATATGGACAGGAAGAAGAACACAAAGCACCTTAGCCCATCCGACTAAGGAGCAAACAGTACTAGTGAGTGGTAAGGGCTGGAAACAGACCCAGCAAGGTCAGGAAGTCTGGGCTGCACACCAGAGGGCAGGGCCAGAAAGGGGTGGAGTCATGGAAGGAGGAGCAGCCAGGGCTCCAGCAGCATGAGTGACTGAGGCCCTCTTTGTGTTTCAGATTCCATCTCTCAGAGTCATTCTCAGCTCACGGAATGCCCTGGAGTATTCAGCCAATAAGACCTGGACTTCTCTAGCAGCCACACCAAAGAGCTTGGTTTGGGGTTTAAAGTGCATGTTTCTACTGTACCTTGCAGACACTTGGGCTCTTGTTCCCCAGCCATGAATCTCTAACCTTGTTCTCCAACTCTGAGACCCAAATGGGCTCCTCTAGCTTTAGTAATCTTCTGGTCTCCCTTCCCTGCTTCTTGAACTTCAAATTTCAACTTTCCTCACCTTGCTGTCTTTAGTTTCTGTAAGGTGAAAATTTCCAACTTCAACTTAGCCTCTCACCACCAGTTTCTTTAGAAATCTACCCCAAGCTGGGCATGCCTCAGCCTCGTCTGGAATGGATAAGGCTTCCAAGAGACATCTTTTCATCATGGTTCCACCTTGAAATAAAGAAATGAACATTTCTCAAGAGTATTACTTGAAGATAAATTTATCTTCATTTATTATATATAGACATCAGCAGTTGAAGTCAATCACTAAGTGATGAAAAGTATGAGTGTACATGTGCACAGAGTACTCATATTTCTTAAATCTTTCTGCACATGTTAAGAGGTGTTAAGGAGGGGAGAAGTTAGGTGGGTAGTTTAAACCCTACCTTTACATTGTTTTAAAGTATATATAATGATTTTCCTTGTACAGTTTCTTATATTTATCAATAAAACCCAGTAATCCCTTAATAAAACAGAGTTGCCAAAGAATGTCTGTGATGAAATTTTGGAAATGTTAACAGCTGATGAAAATTGAAAAAAATGAAATAATAAGAAAAAATTTTCTTCTGAAAATGCCATCTGGAGTAGCCATTAAATAATCATAACTCCTCACACTGGTGGGAAATTTGGTCAGACCAAAGTAAATGTAAGGGCAGCAACAAGAAAGTTCCAATAATTAGACCGATAAAAAGAACTAATGAAAAAAAGTCTAGTCTTAATTATACATTTTGATATAAAAATGGCTAAATTAACTCTGGGGATAGAAATATATAAATTATTATTAAAAGATGACTATAACTTAATTAGAGTTTTGTTTCATTTAGTTCCTCAAATGCATTCCTGGAAACTTAGGCAAAAATCTATCAGATTTTTTCTTGATTATAATTATAATTTTGGAGCTTCCATGAATACATGAAAGTCAATTGCAAGAAATTTTTAA
>NW_016811742.1:210725-228610 GCF_001698545.2 Rhinopithecus bieti
CTGTGTCTCAAAAACAAAAACAAAAACCAAAAAACCCACAAATCTTCGAGACAGTACTATATGTACAGTTTTAGTAATGCATTAACAAGATTTGGTGGTAGGTATAATGACTTACATAAATTTGAGATATCTGCAAAAACTGTAATATAATATGGAAAATATTCGTGATTTCTCTCTTTTTTTTCAATTCAAATGAAGATTTATTGTCTGTGATTTCTATTGGTGATGAAGTTCCAGGTATTCCTAGTAGTACTATAGGTTGTCTACATTTCTAATGTAAGGAAATGCTAAATTTCAATTAGATATTTGTGATAGGCTGTATAATAGCCCTCAAAGATATCCATGTGTGAATCCCAGAACCTGTGACTGTTACCTTACATGGCAAAAGGGAATTTATAGCAGAGGTGATTAAGTTAAGGATTTTGAGATGGGAAAATTCTCCTGGATTATTCAGGTGGGGCCTAAATGTTATCACAAGTGTCCTTATAAGAGGAAAACAGAGGGAGATTGGACAATAGAGGAGGATAAGGCAATGTGATGATGGATGCTATGTTGCCGGTTTTGAAGATGGAAGAAGAGTCACAAGCCAAGGAATGCAAGGAAGACTACAGAAGGAGGAAAAGACAGGGAAATTGATTAACTGCCAGAGCTTCCAGAAGGAACACAGCCTTGCCAATACCTTGACTTTATCCCAGTGAAACTGATTTAAGATTTCCGACCTCCAGAACTGTAAGGGAATAAATCTGTGTTATTTAAAGCCACTAAGTTTGCAGCCATTTGTCACAGCAGCAATGGGAAATGCATGCAAGGTTAGCTAAAATGATGGTGATTTTTTTTTCCATCAAAGTTCATGAACCTCTTGAGTTCTATCCATGAACCCCAGGTTAAGAATTCTTACCCTAGGGGTTTGGGGAGCTACAAAGTGGAAGGAACCTGGGTCCTTGAATGACTCCATGAGGCAGTGCTGCCTATGAATATAGAACCCTTACTTTAGACCAATACTAAGAGAAAAAGAAACTTCTTTGATTCTTTAAGCCACTGAATTTTTGGAGGCTCTTTGTAATAGCACCATAGCTTCCCTTAACTATTATGGTTAGTAGGTGACGCTTCAGGAGGGGACAGGGAATAGATATAAGGGAATCGTATATGGACAGGAAGAAGAACACAAAGCACCTTAGCCCATCCGACTAAGGAGCAAACAGTACTAGTGAGTGGTAAGGGCTGGAAACAGACCCAGCAAGGTCAGGAAGTCTGGGCTGCACACCAGAGGGCAGGGCCAGAAAGGGGTGGAGTCATGGAAGGAGGAGCAGCCAGGGCTCCAGCAGCATGAGTGACTGAGGCCCTCTTTGTGTTTCAGATTCCATCTCTCAGAGTCATTCTCAGCTCACGGAATGCCCTGGAGTATTCAGCCAATAAGACCTGGACTTCTCTAGCAGCCACACCAAAGAGCTTGGTTTGGGGTTTAAAGTGCATGTTTCTACTGTACCTTGCAGACACTTGGGCTCTTGTTCCCCCAGCCATGAATCTCTAACCTTGTTCTCCAACTCTGAGACCCAAATGGGCTCCTCTAGCTTTAGTAATCTTCTGGTCTCCCTTCCCTGCTTCTTGAACTTCAAATTTCAACTTTCCTCACCTTGCTGTCTTTAGTTTCTGTAAGGTGAAAATTTCCAACTTCAACTTAGCCTCTCACCACCAGTTTCTTTAGAAATCTACCCCCAAGCTGGGCATGCCTCAGCCTCGTCTGGAATGGATAAGGCTTCCAAGAGACATCTTTTCATCATGGTTCCACCTTGAAATAAAGAAATGAACATTTCTCAAGAGTATTACTTGAAGATAAATTTATCTTCATTTATTATATATAGACATCAGCAGTTGAAGTCAATCACTAAGTGATGAAAAAGTATGAGTGTACATGTGCACAGAGTACTCATATTTCTTAAATCTTTCTGCACATGTTAAGAGGTGTTAAGGAGGGGAGAAGTTAGGTGGGTAGTTTAAACCCTACCTTTACATTGTTTTAAAGTATATATAATGATTTTCCTTGTACAGTTTCTTATATTTATCAATAAAACCCAGTAATCCCTTAATAAAACAGAGTTGCCAAAGAATGTCTGTGATGAAATTTTGGAAATGTTAACAGCTGATGAAAATTGAAAAAAATGAAATAATAAGAAAAAATTTTCTTCTGAAAATGCCATCTGGAGTAGCCATTAAATAATCATAACTCCTCACACTGGTGGGAAATTTGGTCAGACCAAAGTAAATGTAAGGGCAGCAACAAGAAAGTTCCAATAATTAGACCGATAAAAAGAACTAATGAAAAAAAGTCTAGTCTTAATTATACATTTTGATATAAAAATGGCTAAATTAACTCTGGGGATAGAAATATATAAATTATTATTAAAAGATGACTATAACTTAATTAGAGTTTTGTTTCATTTAGTTCCTCAAATGCATTCCTGGAAACTTAGGCAAAAATCTATCAGATTTTTTCTTGATTATAATTATAATTTTGGAGCTTCCATGAATACATGAAAGTCAATTGCAAGAAATTTTAAAAGATGCCAATTGTAATGGTAACAAAATTACATAAGGTATCTAGGAATAAGTCTAACATGTACAATAATTCTATGAAAAAATTGTAAAACTATTGAAAGATGGTGAAGAAAAACTAAATCAGTCAAGTCTATGAGCATACTATGTTCATAGGTAGGAGGATTCAATAGGATAAATAGTCTGCTCTTCCCCAGATCGAACTATAAACTGAATACAATTGAATACAATTTCAACAAGCTGGATCTTGGCATGCTGTTTCCAAAATATACATGAAGAATAATGCTGAAGCCTATTAAGATGCTCCTAAAGAAGAGAAACCAAGTGGAGGAATTGGGTCCCCCAAATATTATGACTTATTATATAACTGTGTATAATAATGTAGAGGTTCATTTTGGATAGTGTATGGTGAGGTGAGGATTCGTTTCCATTCTTTCCCCTAGGGATAGACTATTACCTCAGTATCGTATATTGAATAGTTCATTTTATCTTCTTAATTTGCAATATGTATGTATCTGTGTCTGTGGTCTCCTTTCTGTTCCCTTGTTTAGTCCCTATGCTAATCTCAGAAGTGATCCCATTACTTTTGCCATACTCTATTGGTTAGAAGCACATCACTAGGTCCAGTCCACATTAAGGGGAAGGGTGTAACACAAGAGCATGAATATTAGGAAGTGGGAATCACTGGAGGTCATCTTAGAAGTCAGCCTACTACAATATATGTCAGTCCAATAGAAAATTATACAAAAGGCATTAACAAATATTTCACAAGGGAAACACAAAAGACTTATAAACAATTGAAATGCTGCTCAACTCCATTAATTAATTAATTTCTAATACCACAATGAAATATCATTTCATGCCCACCTAAACAGAAAATTTAAAATGACTGTATTACTTGTTGACTATTTCCATATGTTGGAGCAATTCTAACTAGTACATATTTTTCATAAGTGTGCAAATTGGTACAACAAAACTTTGGAAAAGAATTTGACATTACCTAGTAAAGTTAAAATGCAGAAACTTTTGGCCTGATAATTTAACTCCAAGCATACACTCAAAATAAATCGTTGTGCATGTACCCTAGGAGAAATGTACGACAACATACATAGCAACCTAATTTGTGATAGACCAATACCACAAAACCAAATGTGCAGCAGCAGTAAAATGGATAAATAAATTGTGACATAGTCATACAATAGAATACCATCTAGTAGCTAAAGTGAATAAATTACAGCTATACACATGAACATGAGGAACATAAAAAAAAAAACATACTATTGGCAGGGTGTGGTGACTCACACTTGTAATCCCAGCACTTTGGGAGGCTGAAGTGGGCGGATGGCTTGAGGTCAGGAGTTAGAGATCAGCTTGGCCAACATGACAAAACTCTGTCTCTACTAAAAAAATACAAAATTTAGCTGGGTGTGGTGATGGTGTGCCTGTGGTCTCAGCTATTTGGTAGGCTGAGGCATGAGAATGACTTGAACCCAGGAGGCGGAAGTTGCAGTGAGCAGAGATCAAGCCACTATACTCCAGCCTGGATGACAGAGTGCGGCATCATCTCAAAAAACAAACAAACAAACAAACAAAACAAAAAACAAAAAGACCCCAAAAACCCACCATACTATTGAATGATATAAACAATTCATAGAAACAAGTGTATAGTATGTTTTTATTTATATGAAGTTCAAGAACAAGGAAAGTCAAATAATATTACATATCTATATATCTATATCAATATATCTACATCAATATCAAGAAAGTTATTAACAAAAGCTGGATAATGAAGTTTCAAAGCTGTTGGGCAATGAGTACTTAAATGTTTATTATTATTATTTCAGCAGTGAACACACAATACATTATCTTATATATATGGTGTTTTCGTGCTAAAATGTGTAGGGAAAAATAACGATAGCTACTTTTTTCTGAGCATCCCTCTGTGCTAGCCACCTTGCAGATGCCCTCTTTGAAGGAATGCATCCTGAGCTTTTTTTTTTTTTATACTCATTTTCTGTTTATTGGTTTTACTTTCAGGAGTCCTAACCTAAAATAAAATAGATCATACTGTGTTTAAAGCAACGGGGAATCACGTAACAATAAAACCAATGAAGAAAATTCTAATGCTGAGGTAAGGTAAGTAGAATTTTACCTTTATACACAACCTGGAAATTACAACCATTTAATCTACCCACAGAACCCTCTGGACCAAATGTAGTCAAATGGACAATCAGACTGGAGCAGGGTTTCTTAACCTCAGCACTATTGACATTTGGGGTCAGATCATTATTTGCTATGCAGTTGTCCTATGCATCCTAGGAGGAGATGCGTGGCTCTCCTCCCCAAAGTTGTGACAACCAAAAATACTTCATACACTGTCAATTTTCCCTGGGGAGGCAAAATTGCCCCTGTTTGAGACCCACTGAACCAGATGGTCTTGGCATACTCAATGGAGGTACACACATAGGGAAACTATCAAATGTCTATCTTATATTTCCTTGGTATTTCTCAGTCATTCATCTATTCCCTTGACACTTATTGACACACATTTTTAAGAACTAAGTGTTAACTTTAACAGTTAAATTATCACTTCAGGTTTCTTCAACACTAATCACCCAGCATTAGCTCAGAAAGAATCCAACAGTTTATAATCACAAGTCTGCTTCCGCATTTCTTTATTTTCAAGATCCTTTCAAAATAAATAGAAGACTAGATAGACCTCAACAGGATTCCAGTATGCATTAGTGTCCACTTGTAGGTTTGGGCTGACCTTAAAGGGGGCCAATTACACTCTCCACACTCAAGGCTAATGCAGTTTCTTTGAAGTTTTGTTGGGTTTAGCATATGAGGAGCTTCCAGCTATGTAAACTGGATGGCTGCTTAAATTGATTAAATCATAACCTGAGCTAAGTGGATATGCTGATAGCAAGATTGACCTGTATTAAAAATTTAGGGAAAGGACACTTAAAAATGTTAATGTACGCACTTATATGTATGTATAGATTTTTTTTCTACTCACATAGGAGAAAGGTTTTCAGCCTCTCTGTACATGGTGATTGTAGGCTGCAGACTTCATGAAACCCTTTGGATGTTCATTTTCTTCGCTTAGTCGTTTAAAAGACTCTCCTCTAGCTGTGCATGATTTGCTCTTTCTCTGTCCTTGCTCATATTTTTAAATTGTGCATTTACAAGGAATAAAAAGAAACTCCTAAGTTGCAGTGTAATTGTGTGCAAGGAGTGTATTTTGGTCCCTGCTGCTGTGTCAGAGGCTCAAAGAAGGGATGCTGTTGCCATGGAGACAGAAATGTTGAGCTGGCTTTATCACCTTTGCCCTGCTATTTAAAATCATATGCACAGCAAAGCTCTGGCAGACACAGGGCTTTCTCTGGTAGGTCAACCACCTCCTCCCTTTTTCTCTTTTAAAAACATCAACTTGGCAGATTAATGCCATTTTCATTTATGACTGTTATAAAACATAATGTAAATATCCTCTTGCACAGAATGAATGGGCAGCTCTTTGTGTTGTCTCATTCCAGCATGAAACTGAAATTCCTTGAGAGTTTGCCGAAACCAGTTCCCCTAATGGGTATCCTCTTTCTTGGCTTTCTGAGAGTACCAGAGCAGTGGGTAGAGAACAGAGAGAAACCATGGACATTATAAGATGAGGCAAAAGTGATAGAAAGGAAGTTAATTGCAGGCTTTGAAAATGTTGTTTAAACAAATCCCTCTGTGCTTAGGGTACTGGCTCTTCTCATATACTCCTGGTGAATGAGTGGGCCCATGTTGGCTTTCTGAAGGCAATTTGGCAATACATATCAAAAGCCTTGAAAATGCCTCTTGGCCCATCAATTACAATTCTAGTAATTAATTACAAGAGCACATAAGTGATTGTAAATAAATATTTTACCACAGTTTTATTCATGACAGTGGAAAACTGGAAACACCCAGTTTTAAGAACATGCTCACAAAAGGGGATTGGTTAAATAAATTCTAGTACATTACACAATGGAATACTAGGTAACTGTATTAAATAACAGTGTAGAAGGTTATTTATTAACATGAAAAGGTATTCAAGTGATACTATTTAATTTAAAACAGGAGGTTACAAATCACTAATGCATTACTATTCCATTTAAGAAAAATAATTATTGAAACAACAGAATAATATACCACATGGGAAAACTGGAAGGTTAAAAATCAAATTTTGGTTCTTTGAGGTGTTATTTTAATTTATCCTTTTACTTCATCAATTTTATAAGTTTTTACAGTGACTTTCTATTACTGTATAATTTTTAAAAGGTCAATTACTAAATAAATTAATTCATATGCATATGGAAAAGCGTTTTTTAACTTAAAAAGTCTTAGAAGTGTTTCTTAGAAAAGGGAATTTCTACTCAATGTCCTCAGAATTCCAAGACCAAGTCATTACCTTCTGCCCTCAAATGGATTCTTTTCAGAATTTTGGGGGCAGTTTTACTCTTTTAGGTCCCACAAAACACAGTCAGTTAAGTCCAGCTAAAAGCATCGAACTTACTGAATTTTTGAGCTACTCTAAACCGGTGTCCAGAATAGCCTCCAAGAAAGCAGGGCTCACTCTATCCATCACCTCTGCCAGAACTCTCAGCTACCCAGGTAACAACATCCGCAGAGGGGAGGCACCAGCTGCTGCTGAGAGCCGAGATGAGGTGCAGATGAGGGGATTTAATAGTCCCATCTCTGTCCTCTCAGAATCCTTCCATTGGGGATGCAGGGATGGGGGTGGGGGAATAAACCTTGAGCAAACCATAAATAAACTTGCTGCTAGGATGTGATCGCAACTCTCCATGCTGTCTCGTTTTCTATCTTTCTCTCTCTCTCTCTCTCCAATTCTCTCTCTCTCTCTCTTTCACACACACACACACACATACACAAATTTGTCATTACCAATGAACCTTTTTTTCAATATGACATGGAGGTGAGTATTCCTACATCACCTGTATTTATTTCCTTTCCTAATGGAGAAATTTTTGTGAGTTCAAAATAATGTGCAGAAGCATTGGATGCAAACAATTGAGACACGACCACAGTTGCTCGTCACTCTAATGACACCTTCCCCTCCAACTATCAATTTCCTCAGCAAACAAGATGAACACCTGGGTCACTACAAAGCATAAGACCGCCTTAACAATATTTCCATGGACCCACTGTAAAGTATGAACACCATATTAACTGTGGAGTTCTTGAAACTGCCAGATGGGAGGAGTAGCCTTTTCCATCACCCCCTATCTCCTGCCCTGGCAGCTCTGGAGGGGTGTGGCCTATATAATTTAACAAGCAGTGAAGCTAAGGTCTCCAAGCTCCCCTGGCTTGCCCTAAAACTTCACTCTCAAGTTTTCATTCACTGACTGCTCCCCTGTAGCCGGACAGGCAAAGCAAATCAAAGACAAAATGCTTCCCCAAGTTTCCATTAGCTGGAGCCTTCTGAATAGCAACCCTTAATCACAAGAGCAACATCTGCACAGGCTTTGGTGAAAAACAATATTGGCTAAAAGAATAAGATGGAATGGCCTGGAATAAAGCACCAAAACATAGGGCAGAAATGACATGTCCAGACTAAATACAAGGCAGACCATTGCTTTTAATTTTCTCACTATTGCTTTTGATATGGTATGCAATAGATTAAATTTGCCCCTCCACGAAATTCATATGTGAAACTCTAACCTCTAATGTGACGGTATTAAGAGGTGGGGCCTTTGGGAGGTGATTTGGTCATGAGGGTGGAGTTCCTGGTCTGCAACCCTGAAGAAAGTCCTCACCAGAACCTGATCATGCTGGCACCATGATCTCAGATTTCTAGCCTCCAGAACTGGGAGACATAAATTTCTGCTGTTTGGAAGCCTCCATTGTATTGCACCTTGTTATAGCAGCCTGAACCAAGACATGGTACTTAAAAAAATGTCAGAATGTATTTTATTTCAGTTTAGTTCAGCAAAATTTACTGATCCTCTCTGTACCTCACTATTTTCTTCTGTAAAATGAGAACAGGAATAGAAAGTATCCCTGGTGTTGTTCTTAGGATTAGATGAATCAGTATGTGTAAAGCCTCTAAAAGTGCCTAGCACAAGGTGAATGCTCAATAATTATTATCTTTTTTTTTTTTTTTTTACCATTACTGAGCATCCCTTACTACCAGACACTTACTGAGCATTTTATGTGAAATAGTTGGATCTTTTTTATTGCACTACATCATTCTATTGTATGAACACTCTTTATCCATTCTCCTGTCAATAGACAGGTGAGTTTATCCATTCTCCTGTCAATAGACAGGTGAGTTTCTTTGTAGTTTTTGGCTATTGTTAATTAAGCTACTATGAACCTTTTTGTAGTCATCCTTTGCAGGATATATGCACCCATTTCTCTTGAGTACATACTTGGAAGTGGAATTGCTAGATCACTGTTCAGCTTTCTAGAGACTGTCAAATAGTTTCCAATGTATTGACAATGCTTATCTGTTAATGATCTACTTTGTGCCAAGCACAGAACCACCAGCTGGATTCTGAAGCTATAGGGTAAACAAGACATAATCCCTTCCCCTGTGGAGTTAGAAATGCTACCCCACTAAGTAGCACTTTAAATATCTTGGCTCTTACTGTCCCCTTTTTATCTTCCAGCAGAAGGACAAGATTGCTTCGTACATACAGAAAGACTGAAATGCAAAAAAATGTAAGTGACAGATCTCATGATCTCTAGAATTACAAGGCAAATTAGCAGTGAAGCTAGAACTAGCAGAGCAGCAACAACACAAAGAAGCAAACACACACAAATTCCACTCTTTTTTCTAAACAACTAGGTCATAAAGCTTCAAAGGGAGGCCATCCTCAGATATATGCAGTAGCGGGCAGTTCAGGCCCCTGCCTGCTTTTATTAGGCCAATGTGCAGTACATTAGATGAGCGTAGCTGAGACCCTGGGGAGTCCCTGAAACCCTTCTCTATGCTCTGGAAAAATCCAGCATTGAGCTACCTGAGCTAGTCTTTTGTTTGGCTCTGCACAAAAGCAAACAAGATGAATATCAGTAGCTTCCTTTCCCTCTACATAAGGAACCTGGACATCTTAGTGAAAATAAAAGACAGAGAGAGACATTTGGGCAACCACAGTTAAATGTCTTATTTGGCACAGAGAGACACATTCTAATTCAACATAAGGCTGAACTGATATGAACAGTTTTGGGTGGAGGGGATATAGCAGGATTACTCAATCTTGGCACTATTGACCTTTGGGGCTGGATGACTCTTTGTTGTGGAATTGTTCTGAACACTGTAGAGTGCTCAGCAACATCCCTGATTTCCACCCATAGATGCCAGCAGCACCCAACTGTGACAACCAAAATGTCTTGAGACATTGCCAAATGTGTATGGGGGAGCAAAACTGACCCTGGTTGAATCACTGGGATACACTTATGTTAAGAATGCGGGACAGTTGAGCTTTCCTATTTCCTAACATTCTAAATCTTGAAGATGGGTCCTATTGTAAGGAAGAAGGGCTGACATTTAATATCAAGGAACTTTGATACTCCATAGACAAGTGTCAAGAACACTTAGTGTTTAATTCCTTAAGGGAAATAACTAGAATACTAATACAGAATAATAAACAGAAAACCCCATTTCAACTATTGGAAAATCTGAGTTATGTCATTTTTCAATATGATTTTACTTTGAATGCAGCAGGGTGAGATTTTCAGCATCCTCTTTGCTGAATAATGACTTACAATTGTGTATCAGTTGCATATTAATAGATACTATGAGAGTGCTTTAAGAAGAGAAACTATTTCTTCTCTAAATGTTTTGTTTTGTTGCTGTTATTGACACTTGTGATTTTCCTATCTCTAAATAAGGGTTTAGGTAAGCAGATGTTAACATTTTTTTGGATCTTGTCTAATTATGGTCCAGCAAGGCCAGGGGAGTTATTGTTTTTCAAAGAAGGAACTTCTTTTCTATAACGATAAAGGTTTAACAATGTGTATCTCTCTCATTCATTCATTCATTCATTCACTTAAAAAAAGGCAATTATTCAGCCTGAGTAACAAGGCAAAACCCTGCCTCTACTACAGGCGTGTGCCACCATAAGCCAGGCATGGTGGCACATGCCTATAGTCCTAGCTGCTCTGGAGGCTAAGGTGGGAGGATGGCTTGAGCCTTGGAGGTCAAGACTGCAGTGAGCTGTGATTGCGCCACTGCACTCCAGCCTGGGCAACAGAGTGAGACTGTCTCAAAGAAAGGTAATTATTGAGCATCTACTAGTTGCTCTGTTACGGGACATAAGTGTGCACAAGACAGGCACAGAGTGCATGCTGGTGGTAGTGGGTGGAAAGCACACTATGGAGCACCAGTGGTGGTATATTGTTAGTTCTAGCTCTGCCAGTGGCCAGCTCTCAGACTTTTGGAGGGCCACCTCATCTTTCTGGAACCATGTATTAAGTGAGAGGTGCATTAACTAAAATGGCAAATAGGTTTCACCTCTAGTGCCAACACATCAATTGCTAATGGCTACCCAGAGCACTTGATTATGAGGTTCTATCTTCATTTAATGGCCACGAGAGCTATCACTGATTACCGATGTCTGGCATAGGCACACTGTGGAAACTGAAGGCAATCCGCATGAATTTGCCATTCCTGGGCTTCTACGGCTTCAGATTCTATGATTTGCAAAAACTCTGCCCTTTCTATTTCAGTATAGTTTTGTGTAGGTGAGCAAGGTTATTTAAGTTCTTACTTTGGAAACAGGCCATATTCTCCCTTTGCCCTATCCTCCACTTCTAATTTTCTTGTTCTGGTCCTAGAGAAGAACTGAAAATTAATTCCACAATACTATTCCCCCAAAGGTTAGTTTGCAATATTTGCTGACATCCTTCTTCATCTTTGAAAAGATCAAATAAGGCAAAACTTGACCTCCCTTCATTCAGGTAAATGATTTCCCCATGTAGTGAGAGATGACTGTTTTCTTAATTTTGAATGGATGAAAATAGGCACCAATCGACAAACCTTTGGCTAGGAGGAAAAAATCCCTTTAACTCACATTTTGCTTCAATTACATTGAGGACAAAGGAGCACATCACACCCTGTGCATGAATAGATGCTTCATTATTCAAAACAAGCATCAAAGAGCATTTCGTCCCCTATAGAAAATACGCAATCACTGTTTAATTCAATGGTAGGATGCAAATTTAAATTCCCATAAGGGGAAGGCTGTTAATGCCATTTAAATTGGTTGTAAATTACAGATAATACGCTCGAGACCCCCGAGTACAGATTAGTGGAGTATTGCTTTAGGAATTCAATTCTACTTTGAACTTATTGTGTATTTATCTATGAAAAATAAAGCCATGAAGGCTTGTTTACAGCTACATTTTATTGCCTATCTTTTTTTTTAATTTCTGAAGCAAATATTTCACTTTTAAATGCCATGGAGATGGTTCAGTGTAGTACAAGGAAATGCCATGATGTTAAACAGATTAGTCTTAGAGAACGCTCTTCATTAAAAACAAACAAACGAACAAACAAACAAACCAAAGAGAGGAGAGACAATACAATGGCATTTAATAAAAATGTCAATACTAGCTGACCTTTTCTATCTTTTTACCCCTGCCATTTCTTTTAGTGTTCCTACCATTTAACAAAGGCCCATGGTCGCCCAAGACAATTTAATGCTTTTCAGAAATTAGAGGGCTGTGTTATCTCTTGGCTGCTAAAGTATGTCCAACCCACCTTAGAGGTTGTTCTCAATTTTCAAGCCAGATTAACTAATGCAATGAGTGGGATGGCCTGATGGTGAGTCTTTGTTGGAAGAGTTATTCCTTAAAAAACAAGGGCTTTCAGAAGAAGAAGGTTGTTAGATAAAAATGGACACTTTTCAACAAAGGTTTCTGAGTTCCCAGCTTGAAGAGTAGCAATTTCCCTCCCAGTTCAGAGAAGTAAAAACTATTCCTTCTTTGATGTGGTTTCATGTCTCACGTAGGAAATAGGGTTACGTGGGTGATAAAAATAAATCAGCTTTGAGGCTCATGTTTTCTTCTCTGGCAGCCTAGGGGGTGTGTTTTTATTTTGTGTGTGTGAAACTGAAAGGTATATAAAAAAAGTTGCCGTTGATATATACACACACAATGAAGCCAAGTTAAGGAACAATGGAGGAATGCCTAATTCATTATGCCAGAAAAATGAATCATTACCATCAATACCACATGGAGTTAATCATTTCCAAAGAGTTATAGTACCAGGATATCCATAACACTGCACCTAAATGGAATAATGTTTTATTTTTTCTTTGATCTGTCACAGGTACTTCAATCTTTGCCAGGACTTTAGTGACACTATAAACATTTCATTATATTGTTCCTATGAATTACACAGACCTTGTGATAGCTCTTGAGATTAACTGAATTTTTAAAAAATGGCCAGTATTATCTTGTTTATTTGTCATTTTGTAATGCTTTATAAAATAACATGGAACCTGACCTTTCTTTTCTTTTTCTGGCTATTTGCATTTAGGTTAAACAGGAGTTTTTTCTTTATAACTAAGGGTAAGGATGAAAACAGCTAGTTGAAACCCAAGAGTAAGGTAATCTGCTCATGTTAAGAAACTAACAAAATGGGGGTGGCAAGGGTGGGAGGGGAGAATTCATGGTTTAGGATCTTTCTGCTTTCTTTGATAGGATTTGGGTCAGAATAATCTTGATGCAAATAAAAAGTGGGTGAGGAGTCTTTGAATTTTGTTCTTAAGCCCTCAATGCTCTAGGCATCTGTTTATCTTCAGCCTCATCAGGTGAGGCTGGAACCTAACCTGCTTCCCAAGCTGTACCCACCTGTGCCAGAAGAGAGTGCGTGACTAGCACAGTGGTGCTTTTCTCAGTCTCTCCTGGGGGTGGGTTTGGACATGCATGTTCTTTCTGGGAGAAACCATGGACCAGTGTTCCAGTATGGTGGATGCGCAATGCCAACCTGCTCTAGGTCCCCATGACCTGACCCACAACTCCCAAGCTAGCAAGAAGAGCAATGAGGCAGAGCAGGACAAGTACCAGACTTCAAGCCATGCCACCTCGGCTCTCGGCTGTCCTCTGTCAGCTCTCTGGGCCTCAGTTTCCTCATCTTGAAAGTGGGGAGGATTACGCATTTTAACTAACACTTAACACTTAGCACTTGCCAGACTTGACCTTGGACTCTGGGCACAAATAAAACTAAGACATAATTCTCATTCTCCAAGGACTCAGGGGAGGAGCTGGGAGGAATGTAGACAAACTTGTAAACAGATAATGATATTGCAACTTGGTAGGTTCTTAACCCAGGTATAAACAGAAAGCTGTTGAAACCCAGAGGGAGAACCAGTTAGATTTCAGATCACTTTGGCAAAGCCATGAAGAGCACAGGCTTTGAAACCAGAGCACTTGGGCAGGATCTGGCCTCCCCCTTACTAGCTGTGTGACTTGGGACAAATTACTTAAGCTCTCTGTGCCTCAGTTCCTCATTTTCAAATGGAGGTGATAGTAGTGCCTACCCCTTGGATTGTTCAAGCAATTAGGACAGTGCTTGGCATTTAATGAGTCCTACATATATTATGCTAATGTTACAGAATTCCCAGAAGTCCATGAGGCTGAAAATGAGCTAGTGAATGAAAGGGAATCTTTAACTGAAAAAAAACAAAAAAACAAAAAAACAAAAAAACAAATCTAGCTGTGTTTTAGAGAGAATGAAGACAAGCATATCTTTTGTGCTTATTAGGTTCAGATGGTTCACTAAAATCCCTGCCTGCCACCCGCCCTTGGATGCCCATAAGTCAGTGCCCAGGCTGCCAAGCAGGAGCATTTGGCATGGTTAGGAGTACATGGCATGCTTAGGGGTGTTCTGCATTAAGACTAGGGAAGGACCACTGTTTGATCTGCAACCAGCTCCCAAAGAACATACAGGGAGAAACCAACCATCCCCTTGCCAGCCTAGCTAGGTCAGATGGTGGAAGAAAAGTCTGGAGCAGGAACATTTTCGGGCCTTCTTGATTCCTGCCTCTAAGAGAGCAAATAAGCATGTGGGTGGGTCTTTCAGCTTGGATGTTGCAAAGGGGAAGGCAGAACTTGGCCCTGGCAGGAATGAAGGCTGTTGGGCTGGCTGGGTGTTAGCTGACTCAGGCCAAGTGGGGGCAACTGTGGGCTGTTTGGGAAAGCCCTTCTGGGAAATGCAAGTCAAAAAGATGGGGTTGAGAGACTCAGGAGGCTGGGCAGGGGTGTTTATGAGCAATGTGAGAGGAAGAAGATCACGTGAGGCCCTGGAAATATGGCATTGAGTAGGACAGGAAAACAAGTCACATGAGCACACACCTGAGATGGTCAGAGTCACGGAAATAGGGGTCCTGGGAAATATTTAACAACAAGCTCTCATGGGGGAGAAAGAGCCACAGAATTTGCTGATTTCCCAAGTGTAGATACCACCACTGTGGCTAACTTCAGTCTATCAATGTGATGTCACTAAAGTGCCCATGATACATTATTTCCACCATACAGATACGATAGAGTTACAGATGGCCTCAAATGCCTTGATAGCAGTAAAATGCAGGAAAAGAATTAGGAAGTGATGAGTTCTGGGTATTTATCACCTTTGTTTTGAATAGAGTTTTTAAGTTATAAATTTATATAATTTAATTTTAAATAATAACCGTGGTTTACAATTGGCTTAGAAAATTCCTCATGATTTAACCATCAGCCTGAGAAAGTTGGACTAAGATGGTTCAAGTGCTACTACTTGGGAATCTTACTGAATTCCTTGGAGCCTCAATTTTCTCATTGGTAAAATGGAACATTTTTTCTCACAAAATAATCATAACTGGATCACAGGGTTCTTGTGAAGGTCAGAAAAGTATGTAAAAGCATTTCAAAAACTGTAAGCAGCATATAAATATTATATACAAATAAAATTTATTCTCATGGGCAGAGCAACTTAGTGGTCAAAAGGGTAGTGTCTGGAGCCAGGATTTGCCAGTCCTGGCTCTGGTTTTGTTTAGTTGTGTGACATGGGCAGATCTTTACTGGTTTTGGGTCTTAATTTCCTCACCTATAGAGTTTCTATGAGGCTTAAGTGAATTAATATTATAAAGCACTCCTACCAGTGTGTGGCACATGGTGATCACCATTTAAGTATGGACTAAAATTGTT
Organism: Rhinopithecus bieti; assembly: GCF_001698545.2. Classification (NCBI taxonomy): domain Eukaryota; kingdom Metazoa; phylum Chordata; class Mammalia; order Primates; family Cercopithecidae; genus Rhinopithecus; species Rhinopithecus bieti. The sequence continues at coordinate 226,449 of NW_016811742.1, forward strand.
TATCAACTTGAAGAGCAGTCAGCTTGCAATTCTTCCAGAACCAGAAGGTCTTTTAACTGAGAAATCCAAGATCCTGGTCTCCTTCCGGCTTGGATTAAAGGGCCAGCTCCCCTCTAAGGTAACCAACTTGCTCTGTGCTACTAGCCAATGCTTTTTAGATAATGAACCCTGAAGCCTAATTGCGGAGATAAAGACGCTGCTAGAATCAGATTCCATAGCCACTCACCATAGTAGCAGGGGGTGAAAGAGCTATCTTATTACATGCCTGGCTGGCTCAATTACTTCAGTCCTGACATAGACAGACGCTGGAGCCAGCCCAGGGCAGAGCCCTGGAGTTGGAGGGGTGGCTAGCTGCCCCACAGACCCTGGTCTCATTTACTGTCTCTGTCACTATAGTCCCCTGGCCTGGGCAAGGGTAAGAGAGTAGCCAGATAGGATGAGTGAGATGGAGAAGTACAGTTTGAGGCAGGAGATAGGAGTCATGGCTTATGGCTGCCATAGCAGCCACAGACTGGCTCAAAGAATTCAGGGTTCTCAGGCAGAGTCAGAGACAGGTTTGAGGAAGGTGTGTGGGAAGGTGGTCAGGGTCTCCTCACCAGGGATGATGAACTTAGGTGCCATGACAGACAGATGAGAATAGAAAGACAGGAGCAAAAAAAAAAAGCCTTGGTCTGCAAGGTGGAAAAACCAAGGCAGGTTGGTAGGGCAAGGTTTTCAAACTAAGGAATTGCATCCACTAGAGAGTCCTGAATTCCACATAGTGGAACCATCATGTTCTTTTTCTCAACAAACTTGAATAAAATCCTGTGACATAGACTGTGAATATAGATTGATGTCCATCGATCCCATTTCCTCTTCTTGGGTGCTCAGATCATGTGTCCCTGTGGCCCTTGCAGCTGGAGACACGTGACTAGTTTCTGGCCAGTGGAGTACAGGCAAAAGTGGTAGAAGCCACTTACAAGCCTAACTATAAATCCTCCCAAGTGATTGTCTCCTCTCCCTTCCCCTCTGCTCTCCTCTCCTCTCCTCCCCTTCCCTCTCTCCTCCCTGTCCCCCTTATGCCATGATCCTGTGTTGAAGATGGTGGCACCATGATATAGAAAGAGCCTGGAGCCCTAGAGGAGGAGGAAGGCCACTGAGCAGAGCTTCCTAATAAGGATCAGGCCACAACATGAACAAGAAATACACTTTTGTTAAACCAATGAGATTTAGGGGCTGTTTGTTTCAGCAGCTAGCAAACATTGCCCTGACTAATAACTACAACAATAAAGTGGAATGGGGTGGAAGGGAAGGAACATAATGGAATACATTAAATTAATCTGGAATAGAATAAAATAGAACAAAAACTATCAAAGTGAAAAATAAATATTGTTTGATGAAGCATTTGTTTCAGTTCAGTTAATATGGATACTAGTTTTTAATGTGAATTTTATTTTTTTGCTGAAGATGGAGGTGGAAACTTTTGAAAATCACTGCCTTATAACTGGAGGGAGGGTTGGGGGTGTGAATCACGAGAAAGCTTTAAGTAAAATGGGGGTGCATATCTACAACCCTTTAAGAAGGGAGCTATGCACTTGCTAGCCATCCCTACCTTGTAGCTGTTAGTCATGGAAGTTCATCGATTGTGGCTGTTCAGTCCACTTTCACTTCCTTTAGTAACACCATCCCAGTCTTAGTCTATATAGTTTGTCTGGAGCTAACTCAGTCCCTTGGAATCGAGGAGGAGGACACACATATGAAGCCTAGACAATCAAAGTGTTCCATTCCTGGAGCCACAGTGATTCAGTGATTGGTTTAGGAATGAACACCTGACCCAAGTTGGCCCAGTCAAACTGGGACTTTGGCTGGCGTTGTCATAAAAATAAGTGTTTTAGTTCCCCTGGTTTTGGAGTTGTGAAGATATAAATCTGAAGCTGCTGGCAGTCATCTTGCTATTAGAGGAGAGAATGTGCTTGAGAATAGCACCATCATTGAAGAAGGCAGAGCAAGGAGATGGAACAAAACCAAGTCCTGCTGACATCATTTGAACTCCTGGATTTAGCCATGCCTGAAGTCATCCCTATAGTTTTTAGTTGATTCTAAAACTCTTTGCTTCTTCCCATTTGAGTTGGGTTTTGACAGTTGTAACTGAAGGGATCCTGAGGTTGTGTCTTCTACATCTT
>NW_016811742.1:231242-236299 GCF_001698545.2 Rhinopithecus bieti
TTGCTCATTGAGCATCTATTGTTGGTCATTCCCCATGTTAGATTGTAGGGATTCAGAGATAACTAAGACACAGTCCCTGCCATATAGAACAATGAAAATGCTATGCCAGTTTTGATGCTCCTCCCTTCTTGTAGAGGTAAGGGTTCATGTCCTCTTCCCTTGAATCTTATCTGGCTGTAATGACTCACTTGTATTCAATAGAATGAAGTGGAAATGACTTATGAGATTAAGTCACAAAAGGCAATACAGCTTATTTTTCACTTTCTGGGACACTCACACTTAGATCTTGAACTACTATGAAGGAATTCCATTCTATCATTGATGGGCATTCGGGTTGGTTCCAAGTCTTTGCTATTGTGAACAGTGCTGCAATAAATATACGTGTGCATGTGTCTTTATAGTAGAATGATTTATAACCCTTTAGGTACACCATGGAATACTATGCAGCAATAAAAAAGGATGAGTTCATGTCCTTTGTAGGGACATGGATGAAGCTGGAAACCATTATCCTCAGCAAACTAACACAGGAACAGAAACACAACCACCGCATCTTCTCACTCATAAGTGGAAGTTGAACAATGAGAACATATGGATGCAGGGAAGGGAGCATCACACACTGGGGCTTGTCCGTGGGTGGGTGACGGTAGGGGAGGGATAGCATTAGGAGAAATAACTAATGTAGATGACGCAGCAAACCACCATGGCACATGGCACCTATATAACAAACCTGCACGTTCTGCACATGTATCCCACAACTTAAAGTATAATAAAAAAGAAAACATTATCCCAAAGCATGGTACATATGAATTAAATGCCATTAGTCTTTACACACTATTAAAAAAAAAGAAGAAGTATTCTGACTACCCTCAGGTCACCATGGTGTGAGGAAGCCCAAGTAGCTACATGAAGAAGTAATGCGTTCTGATAAACAGACCCAGTGGATGTCCCAGCCAACAGCCAGATCAACTGCTGGACCTGTGAGTGAAGACTCCTCTGGGAGATTCCAGCCCCCAGCCATTCAGTTACCTCCAATCACTGAGTCTTCCTAACTTAGATCCCAAACAACAAGGAGCAGATGCAAACCATCCCCACTCTGTCCTGTTTGAATTACTGACTCACAGAATCCATCCATAGGCATAATAAAAGTGTTGCTTTATGTCACCAAGTTTGGGGACATTTTAAAGTACAGTAGTCGTAATTGAAACACTGCCCATTTGTGATGCTTGCTGGGATTTATATACAGCAATTTAAATAAAATTATCATCCTCAGAAGTTCACAGCCTGAGATGGGCAGACCCAACCCGAGGGGCTTAATACTTGACCACTAGAATGTGTCAAGGGGACTAAAAATCTGGCCCTCTAGGCGGCTTTATTCAGCAGCCTCCAAATGACAACTAAAGCCCCCCTTCATATCATGACTCAGGGATATGCCACCTGCTTAAGCTCAGTTTCATTTCCCACCAGTTAGTCTCTTCTAAGAGCATGGATACCCACCCATGATGGCCACGCATCTAAGAAAATGTGATTCCACTATGGAGTACTAGAATGCTAGATCTAAAGGAGGTTTGCAGATCATTTGGTCCAACCCTCACACCTGCCTATCAAGGAAATTACTGAGGTCCAGAAAGATTGGATGCTTTATCCACGGCCACACAGCTAGTTGGTGGCTAAGTACCAGGAATCAGGGCCCCTGGCTCATTTCTATACTCTGCTGCCTCTTCACTTGAACATCAGGGAAGCCACTGTACTCTCAGTGGCATCGTGTGGAAGTTCCAAACACAGATCATGGAGTCCCATAAACCTGGTAAGAATCCCAGTCGTGCTCTTCGCTAACTGTACGAAGCTGGCTGAATTCACCTCATTGAGTCTCCCATTTCTCATCTGTAAAATGGGGGATAATTATAATACTTATCAAGCGGGATTTGTTATGAAGATTAATTGAGATGATGCACAGAAAGCACATAGCATTGTGTCTGGTCCATAGTAAATATTTGTAAAGCCCAGGTCTCTCTAGAATGAAATATTCTGGCCTATACCTTGCAGAAGTACAGAAAGATGTGGGATGGATTTGGGGTTGAGTGAGGGTTTTTTGTTTTATTTATTTACTTATTTATTTTTATAGAGATGGGTCTTGCTATGTTGCCCAGGCAGGTCTTCAACTCCTGGCCTCAAGCAATTCTCCTGCCTTGGCCTCCCAAAGTGCTGCATTGTTTGTTTGTTTGTTTTAGTTTGAGAGTGATCAAAGATGGTTCAGGCCAGCACTGCCATCAGTTCTCTGGTAGAATTAAGTGGCTGCTGGCTTCAGCTGAGCAGCCATAATATTGACTCATTCTCCCCTCTCTTCCCTGGATGCCTGCCATTAGAGAACTCCTTGATTTGTCCCTTCTGAGACATCTCTCCCTGTGGATGCCATCTCAGCTTCTCTGGATATAATATCTGATTCTTTCCCTGTCTTGAATCTCCTTGTTGACCATTAGCATTGAAGACTCCCTGTAAATACCTATGAGGGCTTGCAATGCGGTCAGCTTCCTGCCACCTTGTGCCAGTGGAGTCCCATGGGAGCAGCATGAATGCACCCCAGGGAAATGAACATCCATCTGCTCAGCTCTGGCTCCTGACAGATCGCAGTACCCTGCTGACCTCCTATCCCAGGGCAACCTCCAGATCTTGGCTCTAAAGTTGGGGAGAGAACTGCTGGGGGCCCTGAAACAGAAGGAAGCTGCAGAGTACAGCCCAAGCTGACATTTTCATGCAGGAGTGTGGAGCCAATCTTATGTCAGCAGTGGTGCCAATTACTAGAGAGAAAGGGCTGAATTTCCTTTTGGCTTTCATGGACCCATGCAGTCATTCTCAAACATTTCTTACAAATGTACAGTGTCCCAGGCATTATCTTAGGCCCACAGCAGGGTATGAAGGTGAACAAAACAGCAATGCCCCTGCTTTCTACAGGTTCATAGTCTTTTGAGAGAAGCAATGACAACATAGTGTGATCAGTATTGAATTTGTCGTATATGATGTTAGTAAGGGATTTAGAGCACATGGTTGTTGGTACTGTTGAAGGTAGAGAAGTGGGGTGAGGAAAACTTCATGGAAGAGGTGACATTCTGACTAAGTGTGCTCAACAATGAATAGAGTTTGGCTAAAGTCATAAGTGAGATTTAGGCCTAGAGAACAGCAGGTGCAAAAAAAGGGCAGGAGGACTGAAAGAACATGGAGTGTTTGAGGGAGTACAAACCACCTAATGGGAAGGGGAAGAAAGGGATGGGAAAAGAGTCAAACTTGAGAGCCCTTGGGAGCATATAAAATCTGAAATGTGTACTCTGCTCCATAGGCAAAGTGGAGCTACAGAAGGTTATTGAGCAGGGGAGGGCCACATAGTTTTATATTTCAGAAGGATAACACTGCTCCCGGGGTGGAGGGTGAAGCAGATGAGGCTGAACTGAAGGAGGGGAGCCTGTTTAGCAGGCTTTGGCTTCATCCAGGCAGGAGGAGATGCAAGCTTCCATGTAAAATGGAAGAAGTTGGTAGGGTTCCATCTAGCAACAGCCTGACCAGGCTGAACTCACACACAACTCCTTCTGTATCTCCCAGACCCCGACCAGCAGCAATTGCTGCATAAATATTTGTTAAAGGGATGAACAAATGTGGAATGTCCTGTCTTCTAAGGACTTCTGATGAATGTGAATTGGTGACTTTGCAAGACCCCAGATTGTGCTTAGATCTTGACCTTCTGATGTAGAACACGGAGCCTTCAATTTGCGACAGGGCAAAAGAGGACTGCTGTTGCTCTGTCCCGGTCGTTCTAGGTAGTATAAGGCTCATTGTTTAGGAGGAGCTATGAAACAGGCCATCAAGTTTCCCTGGCATCCACTAATTTTGTCTGCAGTCCAGAGACAAGGGAGCACTCCCGTCTCTTACAGTTCCTGTGTCCATTTGGAACTGTTAGCTCATCTTTGTGTTTTTTAAGTCCTGGAGATGGGAGGGGTGCCAGGGTTTGGGTGCCCTCAGAAGCAGATCCAGAGACAGCGATTCAAATGCAAGTATAGTAGTACCTCCTTATCTGAGGGGGATACGTTCCAAGATTCCCCCACTGGATGCCTGAAACTGCAGATAGTACCAAACCCTATATAAATTATATTACTTTTGGATCTGATCCCTGAGCCAGCTACTAAGAGACTCACAGGTGGGGAGCATCTACAGCGTGGAGACTCTGGACAAAGAGAAGATTCATGTCCTCAACAGGACAGAGAAGACAACACAAGATTTTATCACACTCAGAACGGCATGCAATGTAAAACTCATGAATTGTTTATTTCTGGAACTTTTCATTTAAAGTTTTTGGACTGTGGTTGACCTCAGGTAACTGAAACCAAGCTCAAAAGCAAAACTGTGGATAAGGGGGAGCTACTGTTGTTTATTTGGAAGGTGGTCTTGGGAGACACTGGTTGGAAAGTGGAGAAGGAAAGAGAAGGAAGCTGCTACTTCATGTGTAATAAGCAAGTTTCCACTGTGGACTCCTGGGGAGCAATCCCTTTGGGGACTCTGGAGGATGGCTGAATTCACTCCAGAGTTATCCTCCTGGAGGGATGAGGAAGCTGGGTTATTTCTCCGTCAAATCTCACATCTGTCATTGTTTGAGGGCTGCTTCCAGGGACATTAACTCTACAGCATTTCCATCTTGCCCTGAGCACCAGCCAAGTGCATCCTCAAAGAGAGTTATAGATGTTTTTCTGTTGGCAGCCTGAGTGTAGAGGGAGGAGGATATGCAAGGGTGCCAATAGGATTTGCTACAGGAGCTTACAAGCACAGGGAGGGCATTCTGTTCAACCCTAGGAAGATTCTTCAGTCCCTAAATCCAGTGTGGGGAGAGTGGGCGTGAAAAACACTGAAGTTCAATCAAAATGCATTGCTGCTCTCATGCAGGGTATTGAGGTGCAAGTGTCAAGGGCCTGGATTTATTTATTTATTTATTTATTTATTTATTTATTTATTTATTTATTTATTTTTGAGACAGAGTCTCTCTCTGTGGCCCAGGCTGGAGTGCTGTGGCGTGATCT
>NW_016811742.1:237562-263841 GCF_001698545.2 Rhinopithecus bieti
ATTTATTTATTTATTTATTTATTTATTTTATTTTGAGACAGAGTCTCTCTCTGTGGCCCAGGCTGGAGTGCTGTGGTGTGATCTTGGCTCACTGCAACCTCTGCCTCCTGGGTTCAAGTGATTCTTCTGCCTCAGCCTCCTGAATAGCTGGGATTACAGACGGCTGCCACCATGCCCAGCAAATTTTTGTATTTTTACTAGAGACAGGGTTTCACTATGTTGACCAGGCTGGTCTTGAACTCCTGACCTCAGGTGATCCACCCGCCTCGGCCTCCCAAAGTGCTGGGATTACAGGCGTGAGCCACCGCGCCCAGCGAAGAGGCTGGATTTAAAAATATACCTTTGTGCCTGTCTCATTCAAAGTTCAAATAAGATGAACTTTGGGTTTCAGCATCCTTTTGAGAGTGGTGGGCAGGAGAGTGATACTATTATATGGCATGGCTGCAGGATTGAGGAGTGTGGAGGGAGACTTTAGTACCTCCGTAATTTCCATCAGCCTTCCTCCAAAGCCACTTTGAATAAACATAGAGACCACAATGAAGCCAGGTGACTACAAGCAAATGCAGCCAGACAAGTCACTCAGCCCACTTCAGATTCTGTAGAACAGAAGGCTATCCCAAGTCCTAAGACATTCCAGAACTGGCAATCTTCAGAGACCTTGGAACAGTGATCCAGTAAGTCTTAGAATCACGGTGGCGGGGGTGGGGGGCAAGTGTTGAAAAGGCAGATTCCTGGGCTGCACTCCCTGATGCTGATTCAGTGTCTAGAGAGAGTGGGACGTAGCAATTTGCATTTTAAACAAGAATTCCAGATGATTCAAAATAAAGGTTGAAAAGTACAGTCTTAGAATGTTTTGAGCGTAGAGGCAAAGGAAGAAAATGGAGGGGAAAAAAAGAGGCAGAAACTGAAATGGTCATGAGATGAGGAAAAGAGGAGGAAGAGCGAGGAGAACACCTCAAATAGGGCAGGCGGCTGTGAGTGGCATAGGTTGCCAGGCAATGACTTCTGTATCAAATAATTGCTTTAGAGCTCTGAGCATTAAGAAGCAGCCTTCCTGCTAATAAACTCTGAAGGCAAACATGAGTATTTGAAGCTACATAATGTAAAGGAGTAGATTAAAGTAAGAGAGATTATCAGGCTGTCTTCCAGCTGGAGATAAATCTCTTTTCTGCAGTGCTAGATCAAAATGAGACAGGCTGTGTGTACGCAGCAGGTCTTCCCACACATTACAACTTAGAGGGAACCAACACCTCAGGAATACCTGAGGAAAAAGGAGACCCAAGAATGCCTGCATCTTATAGTACACAAAAACATTAATTTTCCAGAAGCTACTTTTGTCTGCTGTGTTGTTCTTATGTGAGCTAAACATGGCATCATTATCTCAGCAATAGCCAAAACAAAAACAAAACCCAAACACTCAAAAATCCAAAATGCCTCTGAAGTTGCTTACACCATTTCAGTCTTGAAGGGAACTTGATATGGATCTACTAAGAGACTGCATGGGTCAAGTTCAGGCAGTGAAGGACAAACTCTTGGTAGAGGTTTGTCTGATGGTTCTCACACGTCAGCGTGTGTCAGAATGACCAGGAGGGCTTGTTAAAACATATTGTTTGGCCCCATCCTCAGAGGGTCTGATTCAGCAGATGTGGCCCAAGAATTTGTTGGTGCTGCCAGTCTGGGGATTACATATTGAGAACCACTGGGTTGGACCAAAGTTCAAGGTTTAGACCAAGGTCTAGAATTTCCAAGGAACAAAGTATATGAAAACTTGTCTAAAAATGGGGCTACAAGAGAAAATATCCACAGACCCTAGTCAAAAGCACCAGCAAGGGGAATCCTGAAAGATGAATACTCCTGTACCCTGCTTGGATGAACATTTCTACCTCCTACCTGCATGCCTGCTTCTTGGGGAAAGGACCTTGATGTGGTGGCGCCATAATTCTCCACACTTCTTCAAGATGAAAGTGATGTATTTATATCTGCTCTATTAAAAGACACCAAATAAAATGGGAAGCTCTATGTCAACCCTTGTCTTAGAATTCAGGTCATTCCCAGCCTTGGGAAAGACTAGACACCTTCCTATGAATAATGGACTCCCTGGAGACCCTTAATTTCAACCCAGTAATTTTCAACACTTGGAACAGGCATGATACAGGGTCTCATATTTCCAGTTTCTTTCAGAATCCTGCAAGCCATTATTATTTATTTATTTATTTATTTATTTATTTGATTACTGCCCAGAAGTAGTGCAGTTTACTGGTACCGTAAACTCCTCAGGACATGTGGCTGCCGCTATTGACTTCTCACATATACAAAACGGATCATCCTTAGTTGAGTCTGTAAATTAGTGCCTTAATGGAAATGAAATATGGTACTCTCGAGGGTCACTAGGAACACTTTGGGGCTATACTACTGCAACAGGAGAGGCAGCTACTTTAAATCCCAGAGGGGGCTTTCCATTTCAGCTTCCTCAGGCCACCATTCTATCACCACCACAACGTACCTCTGCCGTTGCCTGCACACCCAACCTAGAGTTCCTTTACTTTGCTTCACTTTCAGCGCATCTGTTTGATTACCTCACCAGATATTCAGATCTCTAAATCATAGGTGAATTAAGGCTAGATTAAATTAGGAATAAGACATTGAAGGATTAATTCTTTTCTTTTTCTTTTTCCTTTCCTTTTTTTTTTTTTTTTTTTTTTTTTTTGAGATGGTGTCTCACTCTGCCGCCCAGGCTGGAGTGCAGTGGTGTGATCTCAGCTCACTGCAGCCTCTGCCTCCTGGGTTCAAGCGATTCTCCCTCAGCCTCCCAAGTAGCTGGGACTACAGGCACATGCCACCATGCCTGGATAATTTTTTGTATTTTAGTAGAGACGGGGTTTCACTATGTTAGCCAGGATGCTCTCGATCTCTTGGCCTTGTGATCTGCCTGCCTTGGCCTCCCAAAGTGCTAGGATTACAGGGGTGAGCCACCGTGCCCAGCCAAAGGAGAATCTCTCAGAGGAACACTTCATAACACTTTGGGGGGGCTCCCAGGCTTCTATGAGAAGCTCACAAAAGCACTGGACCTTCTTCCCAGAAAAATGCACCTGTAGACAACATTTTGCATGCTATTAATTGTACAGACACCTCAGGTTAATAATCCATAGATCATACTACAGAAGTATATACTATACATACTATATAGCTCATACCTCATTGAAGTACATACTATAGTTTATATCCCATTGAAACAGAAGATGCTGGTGTAGGAGGAGGAAGGGGGACAGAAGAAGGAGGAAGAAAGAAGGGCAAGCCTCAGGGTAAGCAGTCCCTGTATTGGTCAAGGGGATATAACACTAGCTACTATAACAATGCTCCGAATTTCAGTGCCTTGACACTGAAATTGTGTCTTGTAGACAGCAAGTGGGTGACTTGCCCACAGATGGCAATTCAGGGACCCAGGTTTCTTCTACCTGGTAGCTCTACTGTCCTCCAGAACCTCAGAGTCCTGTGCATTCAGCCAGCAGGAGAAAGACCACTAGTAATGTACAACAGCTTCTTTAAAATCTTAGCCTGGAAGTGCTGGCTGTCACTTCCAGTCATATTTCATCAATGAGAACTGATTGCATGACCACATCTGGATGAAAGTGGGGCTGGAGAATGTAGCTCCTGTCTGTAAAACCATTTCCTAGCAACAACTCCACACCATGGAAAGCAGAGCATAAAGTTTTGGTGGCCAGCAAGCCATATTGCTTCCTAACGACTGCATGCAAGTGAAATCAGATTAAAATAAATGGAAAGATGCCTTGAAAGGGAAAAGAAGCTACCAAAAGACATTATGAAGCCCAAGGCATGGGTAGAATAGGGCAGCTGTGGCCCCACCCTGTTGGTAGCAAGTAGATGAGGTTGCAGACAAATTGTCTTTCAGCCTCAGAACTTTCTAAAACCAGGCGATTGTATCCCTCCTTATCCCTAGCTCTATCCTTCTTTCTTCCTACTTCTTACAAAAGTGCCAGGCCCTGGAACAATTTCCCAATTGCAATGCATGCTTTCATACCCATTCATCTGAACCTGAATTTCCTAAAACTAAGTAATTTATACAACATGTGAACCGATGAAATATGAATGCAAAAGTTGTTTATATGGAAATTAAGTTGAAAATTTTGAGAGATTCAACAGTAGCAGGTAGCTGGAAATGCTGTGGAATTACGTATGTGCCAAACAATTGTAAAAAATGGAAGAAAACATTTAAAAATTTTGGGGAGCCTGGATTTGGTTGGTTAGTTAAAAAATAAGTAAAGCAGTGAATCATTTTTTAAAAAGTGGTACACACAAACGTTAAACATTCTAGTTAACTTAAAACATGTAAATATACATTCATTCACTAAGCTTTTGATGTGCATCCAAGTCATTTTCTTTGAATACAAATCTGCTGATAGGAGTTGCGGGTTTTCCTTTTTGCATGAGCCATACTTAAATTGCACTGTCTATAATTTCCAGTTGTAGTTTCTTGAAAGTGGAGCAAGACACTAGTGAAGCAAGCTCAGTGCATAATCCCCCCAATTTTTCGATGATTTTTTCGATCTTTTACAATTGTTTGGCAAACACATAATTTAACAGCATTTCTAGCTAACTGCTACTTTCAAATCTTTCCAAAATTTTCAACTTAATTTCCATAGAAAAACTTTTTGCATTCATATTTCATCAATTCACATGTTGTACAAATTACTAAGTTGTAATAACAAGTGCAACCAGAATAATTGTCATAAAGAGGTTTGAGAGCAAACACAATTAACTTGTAGTAAGTAAGTAGAGCTTAGGCAGTGAGAACAGACACATAGGCTAGTAGAGTATGGCTCGGAGTGTTCAGTGGGCTATCGACCTCAGTTAGCATGGTTTGCAGAGGGAATAGGGAGCCATGGTTAATTTGGTGTGGGTTGCCAGCCTCCAAGGTGGCCCACAGTGATCCTTGCCTTTTGGTATTCAGATCCTTTGTAGTCTCCTCCCACACTGAATTCATGGCTGGTCTGTATGACCAATAGAATATGGCAGAAGTGTCCATTGTGTGACTGCAGAGGATCAGTCAGAAAGAGTGCAACTTATGTCTTGGTCTCTTAGGTCATTCACTTTGGGAGAAGCCAGTCATCATGCCATGAGGATGTTCAGGCAGCCCAGTGGAGAGAACCGCATGGAAAGGATCTGAGGTCTCTCACCAGCACCAATTTGCCAGCTATGGGAATGGACCACCTTGGAAGGAGACTGTCCAGCCCCAGTGAAGGCTGCAGATAACTGCAGCTTTGGCCAACATTTGACTATATTGCTTTGGGAAATCTCAAGCCAGAACGATCTGGTCAAGCTGCTCTCAAATTCCCGATCCACAGAAGTTTTGGAAGGTAATAAATGTTTACTGTTTTAAGACACCAAGTTTCAGGGTGATTTGTTACCAGTAATAGATAACTAATACGTTTGGCAAAATGGCTACATGTCTGTCATTCAGAGAAGCTTCTGCAATAATAGGCCTTCCATTGTGCAGGAAACTGACCTACCTACTTGGCTTTGCTTTTCTAGGGGTGGTGGCCATAGACCAAGTGTGAGGTTGTTGATCAGGGTTAGAACTGTGATCATGAAGGAAAAAGGACCACATGAGGATAAATTCAGAATTCTTGGCCTTCTTAGCACCAGACTCACCCAAGCTAACAAATTTAGGCTTGATTTGGGATATGGGTAGATAACCATAGCTTTTTTTCAAAGTGTGGTTCATGGACCAGCAGCATTGGCACACCCCACCACAGACCTACTGAATAAGAATCTTTATTTTAACGAGATTATAGGATATTTGTATGCACTTCAAAGTAAGAGATGCACTTAACTAAAGGATCCTGTGTGGTGATTTGGGAATTGAAGGGAATACATTCTAGAAGGGTAGCTTCTGGAAAGGAGTTCCTTTTACTGGAAGTAGTTTCCAAACCTGATTGGAACTCTGTAGAATCAATTCCTGAATGAGGGCAGATTGGAGTTCATGTTTTCCAAGATTAATTCCAGTTTCAATACTCTGTCTATTTTGTGATCCTTGTCTCCAATTTTCTCTTTTTTTTCTCTTTTTTTTCTTTTGATACAGGGTCTTGCTCTGTCACCCAGGCTGGAGTGCAGTGGTGCGATCATGGCTCATTGCAGCCTCAATCTCCTGGGTTCAGTTGATTCTCCTACCTCAGCCTCCTAAGTAGCTGGGACTACAGGCGCATGCCACCATGCCCGGCTAATTTTTTTTGTCATTTCTGTAGAGCTGGGGTTTTGCCATGTTGCCCAGGCTGGTCTTGAACTCTTGGGCCCAAGCCATCCATCTGCCTCGGCCTTCTAAAGTGCTGGGATTACAGGTGTAAGTCACCGCCCCCGGCCTCTCCTGTCTTAAACGTCTATAGTACCTGTCCCAGGAGCCCTAAATCCTGAGTTTCATTGTGTTCTTTCTTCCTACCCCTTGTCACACTATTGTTTGCTTTAATAGGCAAATTCATTAAAACCCAATCGTGTTTTCTCTCTACTTCAGGGTGCATCCATCGCTCCAGTGAGAAAACCCACATTTTTGTGATTGTGATATAACTAGGACACATGGCTTCCTGAGACAGGAAGAAAGCAGACTGCTGCCTCCTATTACATCATGAGATTCTCCATCAGGGTGTGAGACAAGCCAATATGAGCTGAAAGGCAGGATTTTTAAGGACCAAGCAGGAGACCGAAGAAGTCATGAATTATGTTATCACAAAAAAAATTTGGGGCTTTTTCTTAACATTACAGCTACCATTGCTGCTGGTAATGCCCTTTTATTTGTCCAGGGGGTTTGCTCCCATTAGATTAGATTAAGTGTCTCATCTAAGGCACAATAACAGATTTGGCTCTGTGGTTCAGCTGCTGGCTGTGGTTGACTGATACCCAAGCTTTTGACTCCCTGCTGCGTATCTAAGCGGTACAAGCTGCAGTCAATGCATTTAATCTACATAAAAAGAGCACAAATTGCACGTTAGCCTTTTGAGTCCAGTAATCAGGTTTTCTCCCCTGCTCTACTTTACGCTCTTCTGGACAACTGAAGGCCCTCTTGTGTTATCTAGAGAGGTTGCAACATTTTTTTTTTTCTGAGTCAGGTAAAAAGAAAAGTCTTTTGCATTTTAATTCCACTTGATCTGCTCATTGAATGACCCCTGTAATTTATATATTGTTCATAGTTTGTGCTTTCCACAGTCCTGCTGTGCAGCTGATAACATAATTCACAGGCGCTGGCACCTTGGGCTCTGTGGGTAGTGGCTTGGGCTTTCTTTCCTTTCCGAGTTTGCAAAATTCTCTCGCTCATCCTTCAGAATCAAGCTGTTGTAACTGATGTCAGTCACTATCTGTGTATGCAGGTGTAGTGAAAAGGCCACTCAATGAGCCCCAGCCTATTCCTTTGTTTACATTGAAAGACTGCCCTTTCCTTTCCATCTGCCTATGCTATTTGCAGACCCGCTGGTTGTTGGTGACGCAGCTTCTTCCACACCCTCCCTGGATTGTGCAATTAATTGGCTTAAACTAGAGCTGTGAAAACAACAGCAAACACAGGTATTGCACTCTGACAGGCTAACTACAGAGGCAGTGAGATTCAAGGCAATCAATAAATATAAAGGGGACAAGAAATAGGGAATGGAGAGACAACTCTTTAAAATTTTGAGTACATTAGACGGTGAGCTCTTTGGAATGAGAGCCATGCTATTTTGTGATTTGAAAATCTTCTAAACATTTAAGGCAAGTATATGGGAGGTCAAAGTCTGGTTTTTACAAAACGTTTAGGTGTTTAACCATTTTATTTGCTTCACAGTCATACTGAAGCTATATTCCTCACATTCTCCAGAAGGATGCATTTTCAGTTAGATGATCTTGGCCTATCCCAGATTTTGCTTTAATGGTTTGACTCTCAAAACCCTTTGGGTAGAAATTAAACCCTTGCCACTCACAATGTGGTCTGTGGACCAGCAGCATAAGCATCACCTGTGAGTTTGTTAGAAATGCAGACTCTCAGGCTCCACTCCAGAGCTGCTGAATCAGAATCTGTATTCTAAGAAGATCCTCAGGTGGCCTGCACATTATGGTTTGAGAGACATTGGATTAAACAATTGGGTCTCAACCCTGGCTGCAGATTCAAACCATCTGAGACCCTTGAAAGAAAATACTGATGCCTGACCCCCACCTCCAGGGATTGATTTAATCATTCTAGCTTAGTTCTATAAGCTCCTCAAGGGATCTAACAGGAAGCCAAGGGCAAGAATCACTGGATTACACAAAATCTTAGAGAACAGAACCCCAAACAATTATAAACTTAAATCAGTGCCCCATGGATATTTCCAGAATCTCTACCTGCCCCGTCCCCAGTCTCCCAGGGGAAGAGCAGGAATTTCAGCACAATTCAACTTGATAAGTGTTCAGTGCCTATTATGGGTCCATCTCACCACACCCCATAGGTCCATTCAAACAAGCCAAAAGGTAAAATCACCTTGTGGGCAAGATCAAGTTTTCTGTAGAGCCTCCTGCACTGTGATGCTGAAAGGTCATCCCGTGTGTGTCTGCTGATGGCTCTATGGGACTCTGTGAAGGTGGGTTCTCAGCTCTGAAACACACTCCTTTGTAGAAGTTGTAGGACACTCCAGTCTGGATTCCTAAGAATCAGTTTCAGAGAATCCCAATTTCATGGGCATGCACGATTTAGTATTTTGGCATCCTTTTTGGCATATGTTTAGCAGCTTTCTGTCTTTTTTTAAAAAAATTGCTGTAAGAGAGGCAGGTGGTTTTTGGAAAAGATTTTGGAATGGAAGTCAGAATACCTGGTTTCGAGTTCATATTTCACCAATAAGAAGTTTGTTATAATTTCTGAAATTTACTTGAAAGCTTCACCAATTACAGAGGGACATCTCATGTGTCAAATTTAGGTTAAGCACTAGCCCAGATGCCAGTCAAGCGTGCACATCCCAGGGCTGGTCTATGGGTATTCTCAGCAGGAAAGCCACCTTTTAAAGGCTGTTCTTATACCTATTACTGCTATCCAGATCACCTAGGTTTTGCTAATAAGGATAGCAAATATCAGAAAGGGGGTCTATTGGTAAAATTAATGACTTGTCAATTGACAAGATGAATGTTGAAATGAGATCTCATTGATTAAATTGCATGAGCTCAAGATATGTGGATCAGCTCAAATATTTTAGCAATAATTCCTACTCTTGCATCAAGCAGGGGTAAGAACCTAGTGACGTCCATAGCTTGTACTGTTAGGAATGGCACCCAAGAATTGAACCCTACATGGGTCCTTGCCCCACAATTGGTTTAGGAGGATTTCTCATTGTCTGATGCTGACTATAATAACATACTTTCATCTCTATGTTGTGTCTACTTTCGAGTGAACTTTTCACACAAGGTGATAGAATAGTTTGAGAATTACTTTCCTCAAAATCTTGTTCTGAAGCTGCTGCCAGCAGCTAACCCTCATTCACACAAAACTTTTCAGCAACTACCATTAGCTACCAAAAATATTTCTTGAGCATGAACAATAGGCATGGACCAATCACAACTCAGCTGTATGACCTTGAGTCTCACATCTAGTTGCTGTACCTCTTTGAGTCTCAGGTATTTTATTCAAATATCAAGGGCATTATTTTAAAGATTGTTTTCTGGTTTATGATTTAAAAAGTTCTAAAATTCTAACATATGAGCAAAAGCTGAACAGATCAAGATACTCTAGGCTACAGTGGATCTTGCTTTGGAGCTGCCTGCCTCCCCGTGCACAACTCCCTCAATCCTAGTCAACACTGTATGACCCTCTTTGCAATAATCTCAAGCCCCTGAGAAACGAAACCCACAATTGCCATTCTCTCTGTGTGGTCCCAATGAAGTCTATGGACTGTAATATGGAATCCTGACAAGGTTGTGAATATTGCTTAGTTAACAGAATATTCTGGCAAAAAGCAGAGTGGAGGAGATGATACATTATGGTTGTCTCACTTAGCATGTTCTTTTTATTTTGAGAAACATTGGCAATGGGGTTGGTTTTAATTGAACACTTTCCTTCAAGGGAACTTGGCAGTGGTACTCATATGAAGCATCAAGTCCGATGACGCTACAGCATAGTGCTCTGTGGTGTCAATCAAAGCTCTTGCAAGAAGCAGACCCAAATGGTGAGGTTCAGTTACTCACTTGCTCTAGCAAAGGAGGAAAAGCATGTTTAATTGACCCTTTGGTGGATAGTTGTTCTCATTTCACCCTCCTAAACAGCCTTAATATCTTTCTATTGCGGCTTCCCGAGGACTTCTGGTATGAGCCTTTTATAGTCCCTAATGAAGCCATTGTACTATTTTCAGTCAAGATCTGTGGCATGAAACAAAGGAGGGACTTGACAGAGCTGTTTCCAAGACAGTTATTGAAAATAATCCCAACCCACTGGGGCCAAAAATAACTGAGATCAAGACAAGGATCAAACTATTGTTGCAATCGTGTGCAATAGCAACTCCGATGGGAAAAATGCTGGGCAGCAAACGAACAGAGACAGTTTATCTCAAATATTTTTTTCTTAGAAAATTCTTCAGGACATGTGGCTCCTAGCTCTGAAGTTTTCTCGTTTTGTGTTATCTAAATGCTTGTTGGGTTTCTGCTTTGCTATGTGTTCCTGGTTTTCTAAAAGAACTTACCTTTATCTTAAAAGATAGCATAAAATGAATGATTCGCTAAAGGTTTCAAGCAGATTGTGGTCGTATTGTATCTGACAGTGTTTTAAATAATGAGAATATTAAAAATGTAAATATCAGAAGCCTTGGTTATAATGTCCATGAGAGATAAGGTGGAAGAGATTGGACAGATATTTCTGTGAGGTGATTGGGAGTTTTAAAGTCCCCATTATAGTCTAACTGTGGGTAGTAATTGGCTACTAAACAAGTCTGTCTGCAGTTGTGTAAAACTAAAAAGAACACTTAGTCCATTTCTTTGAAGGAATCTGAATATAAAATCCTGATGATTCTAATGTTTTCCCAGAACCAAATGCAATGATCCTTGAACACAGCTCAAGGTGTTTTCTTAAGAAATACAGTCAACAAGCATATGAAAAATGCCCAATACCACTAATCATTAGAGAAATACGAATCAAAACCACAAAGAGAAACCATCTCACCCCAGTCAGAATGGCTATTACTAAAAAGTCAAAAAATAACAGATGCTGGCGAGGTTGTGGAGAAAAGGGAATGCTTATACACTGCTGGTGGGAGTGTAAATTAGTTCAGTCACTGTGGAAAGCAGTTCGGAGATTTCTCAAAGAACTTAAAACAGAACTACCATTTGACCCAGAAATTCCATTACTGGGAATATACCCAAAGGAATATAAATTGCTCTACCATAAAGACATATGCATGTATATGTTCATTGCAGCACTATTCACAATAGCAAAGATGTGGAATCAGCCTAACTGCCCACAATGGTAGACTGAATAAAGAAAATGTGGTACATATACACCATGGCACATACACAGCCATAAACAAAGAATTAAATTATGTCCTTTGCAGCAACATGAATGTAGATGGAAGTCATTATCCTAAGTGAATTAACTCAGGAACAGAAAACTAAATACTGCATGTTCTCACTTATAAGTGGGAGCTAAACATTGAGTATACATGAACACAAAGAAGGAAACAATAGTCACTGCGGCTTACTTGACGGCTGAGGGTGGGATAAAGGTGAGGATCAAAAAACTACTTATTGGCTACTATGCTCATTACCAAGGCGATAAAATAATCTGTACACCAAACCCCAACAACACGCAATTACTTACCCATGTAACAAAGCTGCACAAGTACCCCCTGAACCTAAAATAAAAGTTGAAGAGAAAAAAACATATTTTTTCTTAGATAAATATTCAGTGAGTATCCACTATGTGCCAATTGCTGTGTGCTATGGTTTGAATGTGTCCCCCAAAGTTCATATGTTGGAAACTTAATCTGCAATGTGACAGTGGTGGGAGGTGGAGATTAATGGGAGGTGTTTGGGTTATAGGACACCACTGTCATGGATGAATTAATGCCATTAACATTGGAGTGAGTTATAAAAGGGGAGTTCAGTCCCCCTCACTCTCTCTCATGTACTTTTTCACCATGTGATGCCTTCTGCCATATTATGGCACAGTAAGGAGGCCCTCACTACATGCAGCCCCTTGATCCGGACTTCCCAGCCTCCAGAGCCATGAACCAAGTAAATTTATCTTCTTTGTGAATTACCCAGTCTCTGGTGTTCTGTTATAGTGGCACAAAACTGAGTAAGACACTGTGCTAGAAGATTGAATGTATCCTCAAAAAATATAAAGAGATATGGATGCAAGTTTAAGAACCACCAGCTACCATTGTGATTTTGAAATCCATGATCAAGCTTCAAGCCATGGTAGTGCTAATGACATCCTTTCAATGCCAAGAGGCCAGTAGAAATGAGACACAGATATAGTGTCCCAGAGCTTGGAAGGAGGAAGAGTTAGAACACCCAGGGGAGACAACTTTTTAAGTCACCCCATTCTCATGTCCTTACCCTTGTTCTTGTATCTTTGACAGCATTGGTCTCAAGTCAGGAGTGAGTGAGTTGGTCATTGTGTTCAGTGTTTCAGCCACAGCTGTCCTTCAGGATCATCTGTAGAACTTAAAAAAAATTACAGATTCCCTAACCTCAGCCCAGACTTCAGAATCAGAATTGCTAGGTTGGTGCTAGGGTTTCTGTGTTTTTAAAGCATTCTCATCATTCTGCTGTGCAGCTAGAGTTAAGACATACTGGACGCACAACCAGTGCACCTAGAACACTTTGTGTTAAGGAGCCAGAATGCTAGAAAGAAGCAGAAAGCCAAGTTCTTGCCTACAAGTGATTTATTGCAATCAGAGGAGAACATTAGGAAGAGAACAAGAAAATAACAAAGTGAGAGGAAAACAACTCAGAAGTAAGGCCATGGGGACTGTATGCAACATTTGCTGTTTCAGAGGTAGGAAATAGTATTTAAGCTTATGCACAAGTAGGTTCACCACAAATATTTGTAACACCTGGCACCAGAGTACAAATGAAAGCCCACATATGCATCAAAATACTTAAAAATTATATACAAGCTACTAATTTATAATCAAAACATGCCAGTCTTCCTACCTTTATACCTCTGTTAGACGTGGAATACCAGGTTTCAATGTAAAATTACAGGAGTCCTTGGAGTTCGAGACTGGACCACAATGGCATGGGGAGAGTAAGCCCACGTTGCCAATCTGTAGCCCAATCTCCATCTCTTTGCTCATAGACTCCATCCCCCACTGTAAAGGGCCTCATGGGCATAGTGACCAATGGGTTGGAGTATCCATGTAAATTCTATCCTCACCTCCTTGCAAATAGCTACTCTTTGGCCTTACCTCTGGCATATGGTGGTTATACTTGCTACATTGTCTGCCCTTGTGAAGAATAACCCTGGGAAGAAACACATGTAGGCTCTGGAAGCTGTCTTGGTCTGTTTGGGCAGGGAATCCCAAGATATCTGTCACCTAAACCATGGTCTAGAAGGTCTTGGACTTACTGGCTCCTCCTGTAGGAAGATGCCCGCCAAAGTGGAGCCCTCTGGTAGGCAAGGCCCAGAATAGACCCTTCTTGATGAGATAAAAGAATAGCCCTATCTATAAGCAAGATGGTGGATGAGTTCTGCAAACTATCCGCTTGGCCCATAGAAACATGGAAATCAGTGTCTGGAGAATAGTCCCAGAGAAGAATATGTTTATCTTACTTCCCACTCTTTTAGTCCCAGATGTGGATTCAAATTTAGATCTACCAGCCACACCTGTCTCAGGGTTTTTAATTAGTTAATGTTAGGTTCAACTGAAAACTAGCAGTAGTCAGCTAAAATGAAACAAAACCAAAACAAAACACAGTGACATAAACAAGATAGTTTTTTCTTTTCACATGAATGTTAGTAATCAAGGCTACTGTAGTGACTTCATAATCCCCAGGGTCATAGGCTCTTTCTACCTTGAAACTCTGCCATCCTCAAGACTGGGTTTCTACTTCATGATCCAAGATGGCTTCTTAAGCTTCACCCATCACCTCCACATTCCACCAGCTGGAAGTAGAAAGAGGGGGAAAAAGAGCATGAATCCTGTTAAAAATTCTCTCCAGAATATGCACACCACACTTCCACCTTCATCTCATGGATCAGGACTTAGTTATGTAGCCACAACTAGTTAGAACTTGTGCCAGCAAAGCATGAAGATTCTCTTCCTAAGAAGAAAAAGCAACAACTAGTTCACAAACTACCGACAAACTACTGACAACTAACAGTATCTGCCAAGGGACGTTTGATTTCAAACAACAGAAACTGATTGAAGATTTTAAGCAAAAGAGGAGCTGGTTGGCTGTTGTGTGGTTCAGATAATTGATAGACTGATTAAAGGGTCAAGCTCTGAAAGTGAGCAAGCAATCTATTTAGAACACAACCATCAACCCAACCCTAGGAGCTGCCAACACCACTGAGCTCTAAATGCTGTAATTGATGGTGTATATGATTTCTCATACCCTGCAGCTTGCCATCACTCTGTCTAGACCCGTGCTGTCCAATACAGTAGCTTCTACATGTGGCTGATAGTACTGTATTGGACAGTGCAGATATAGACTATTTCCATCACTGCAGAAAATTTTACTGGTGTAGACTCAAAGTCCTGGACCAAGGTATCCAATTTGCCAAGCTAGTTTATGCACTTCCCTCCTAGCTGCCAAGGGTGCCCCCACCAAAATGTGCTAGAACTTTGCTCAAAATAGGAAGGGGATTTGGATGCTGGGCAGCTAAAAAAGCAGGAAATTTCCTCTGCATACTTACTGACAGTGTGCTCTTAGTGTAAGTACTTCTCTAGCCTCATTTTTTGCATTTGTACAATGGAAATAATGATAACTGCCTCTTAGGGTTTTATGAAGATAAAAGATAAGACATGAAAATTACCAGGACCATCTGCATTAATAGAGTCTTAGATATAATCATGAAATGCAATGCATAGTCTTTGATTAGATCCTGCTTTGAACAAGCGGCTACAAAAGATATTGGGGAAAATTTTAATATGAAATGAGTATTAGATAATATCAAGAAATTACTGTTAATTTTGTTAGATGTGATAATGGCATTGTGATTATATAGAATGTGATAAAGCTTTAAGGGTAAAATATTATTATGTCTATGATTCTAAATACTTCAGCAAAAAAAGATGAAACAAATATGGCAAAATGTTAATGATAAATCTAGATAATAGATAAATGAATGTTATTCTCCTTAAGCTCTGTTTTTTTTTTTATCTTTTTTCATTGTTTATTCAAGAAACAAAAGTACTAGGTCCATCATAGGAGTTCAACAAGTGTGAATCTCCCTTCTTGCCTTCATAGTCCTAGGGGTCTTATAGTCTTCTCATAACTATTGAAATGCTTTCCATATATTTTCCACCCAACCTTCCGCACTTTTCCCAAGGCCGCCTACTTAAAAGCTTCCGGCCCTTTCTCTGACAGCACACTGTATATATGTTTGGGGAATTTTGAAGACAAGTAGTTTGCCTAGTAATGAAAAGAGCCATGCAGAAAGGCACCTGTCCACAGCACCGACGCTGGGTACTAAGGTTTCCCCCTTGCATCATTTCATGGTAGAGGTCCAAAGAAAAACCTGTGTACCAGTGTTTGTTTTCATACTTGTCAAATCAGCTTCCTTTTCCTGATGCCTAATCAGAAAGAAATGGTATCAGGAAACAGGGGATGTGGCAGCCAGTTTTTCATTTCAGCTGATTCACTTATTCAATAAATATAGAGCAGAAAGGGATGGAAGTTTGCAGGATTTGAATCATCCCACAAAGATGGATTGTGGCAGATATGGAATTGGATCTAGAAGGGACACCCTGATTTTCTCTCTGAGTGGTAGCAAAAAATTACTTACCAAAAAAGGGCTGTAAAGCATTTGGCAAATATACAGTAAGCTATGAATGCTAAATAATATCTTCATGTGGTGTTGAAGCATCAACAGTTTCTAAGATCGTGTATGTAAGATTAAGTGGAATGCCATTTTCCTGGCCAGGATCGCCAGTGCCACTTCCAGAGATGAACTCACTTATGGGACAGGTCCTATCTTTCGGTACCATATGCCAAAATACCAGGTTTGTATGCCAGAAGCAAGCATCTTGAGGCCCATAGCCATTCTCAACAATAAGGATGATAAATACTGACTAAAGAAGAAAGCAACTTGTATATTTGGCATATTCAGTACAACAATGAATACTGGCATTTTTAAAAACCTGACTTCCTCTAAAACAGTGTGCTTCAAAATTTAACAATAAGCCTTCTCCTTCTAGCAGTATAGTGGAGTGTGTGTGTGTGTGTGTGTGTGTGTGTGTGTGTGTGTTGGGGGTTGGGGGAGTGCTCTGAGGGACTCTGTCACTGCATAGCAGATATATAGCTATATCCTGGATACAAGACACTCTTCAAGGCATTTCCGGACTTGCAAGTGTTGCAAGTGGTTGGAGAGATTTTCAAAGGTTTCCACAACTGCAATTCACAAAATAAAAACCAATCCAAGCCCGTAACAGAGGAGGAAGCTTTAAACTGCAAGTAATAGGTGTGTGTGTGTGGGCGGGGGGGTGCCTTGAGAGCAAATACCAATAGCAATGCTGTTATGGGAATACTGATACTTGGAACAGCATTGTGGTGGGATACTGACTCTGAGATCTATGTACAGTGGATCTTCACAGTGGCTGACGTAGTCTTTGATCAGATGTGTCCCTGATTCCCTGCTGAAGCAAATTCTTTTTGAAGAAAGCTTCTCTAATTTCTAATTTAGACCTGCAGGATTAGACCCAAAGATTAAAATCAAGGGAGAAGTTCGCAG
This sequence comes from Rhinopithecus bieti, assembly GCF_001698545.2. Classification (NCBI taxonomy): domain Eukaryota; kingdom Metazoa; phylum Chordata; class Mammalia; order Primates; family Cercopithecidae; genus Rhinopithecus; species Rhinopithecus bieti. Next base: position 254,457 of record NW_016811742.1, read on the forward strand.
TATGCTAAGGCAAGCCACCATACACCAGAGGCAGCATTACAAATACATAATAGATTCAGATCCCCACTCTAACTGGATACAGGAATTGTCAAGATAGAGAATATAGAACAGCTGTATGTGAAGTGCTTAAATAAATAAAAGATGCAATCACATAAATGAGCAGGCAACAATAGGCCAGGAGAAATAACCAGGAAGATTTTTTTTCATGGAACTTCTATAAATTCAAATACAACTATTGAAGCAAAAATGCTAAATGAACTGGTTAAATAGTAGCTTAAATCCAGCTGACGAGAGGATTAGAAATTACCCAGAATGCAGTGCAGAGGGTCAAACATAAATCTAATTGGAGTACCAGAATAAGAGGAGAGAGAGAAAGAATGCAGTATTTGAAGAGATAATGGCCAGAATCTTCCAAGACTGATGAAAAACGTAATAACACATACCAAGCAGCATATAAAAAAGAGGAAATTCATGCCTAAACACATCATAATTCAACTGCAGAACACCAACTGCCAAGAGATCTTAAAAGGGGCCAGAGAGAAAACATAGATTATCCTCAAAAGATTAGACTAACAGTTGCCTTCAACAATGGAAATCAGAAGACAATGGAATAATATTTTCCAACTGTTGAGAGAAAATAACCATGGGCTTAGAATTATGTATTCAGAAAATCACATTTCAAGAAGGAGGGTAAAATGAAGATATTTATAGATACAATTAAAAAAAAAAAGCCAGAGGGATTTACCACCAAAAGAATTTCACTAAAGGAAACTCTTCTAAAAGTTATGCTTCAGGAAGGAGGAAAAGGATGTCAGAAAGATGATCTGAGATGCTGAAAGGAATGGTGAACAATAAAGTGGTAAAAATGCATGTACATATGAGCAAACATTATTTGGGGGAAAGGAATACTAATGTCAAATTTATGGAGCTCAGAAAAAATGACAAAAATAAAATACTGAAGAGCAATCACATGTGAGTGAGGAGGCAAGAGATTAGAGTCTAAATCTCCTAAGATCCTTAAGAGTATTATTATGCAGCATAAGTTGTCACAATTTTTCTGTAAAAGGTTAGATAGCAAATATTCTAAGTTTTGCTGGCCACACAGTCTCTGTCACAACTGCTCAGCTCTATCATTGTAGCATAAAAGCAGCCATTGACAGCACACAAAAGAACATAGCTGTGTTCCAATAAAACTTTATTTACAAAGATAGGTATTGGGCAGATTAGTCATTGGGTGGTCATTGCTTGTCAACTCCTGTTCTATAGGGAAGTTGAAATAGTGTTTAATTTTTGACTTGAAGTTAAATACACATGAATGAAATTTCAAAATCAGCACCAAGAATAGAAGTAGAATCATAATCCAAGCAATAATAAACAATGAAATAAGGTAACACACACACACACACACACACACACACACACAAATAAACAGTTCAAAAAATGGGAATAAATTAGAAAGAAAAAAATCACAGAAAAGCAGGATAAATAAAAAATAGAAAAATAAGATGGTTGGATAACCTCAACTAAAAAGAAATTAGCTACCAAGCTATCTATGAAAAGACATGGAGGATACTTAAATATTACTAAATGAAAGAAGTCAATCTGAAAAGCCTACATATTGTATGATTTCAACTATATGGTATTCTGGAAAAGGCAAAACCATAGAGACAGTAAAAGATCAGTGATTGCCAGGGGTTGGGGGTGCAGAGAGAGATGAATAGGCAGAGCACAGAGGATTTTAAGGGCAGTGAAACTACTCTGTATAATACTATAACTGTTGATAACTGTCATTATACATTTGTCCAAACTCATAGAATATGCAACACCAAGAGTGAACCCTAATGTAAACAATGGACTTTTAGGCAATAATGTAGGTTCATTAATTGTAACAAAATGTACCACTCTAGTATTGGATGTTAATGATAAGGGTGGTTGTGCAATGTGTGGGGGTAAGCAGTATATGGGAAACCACTGCACCTTCCTCTCAATTTTGCTGTGAACCTAAAACTTCCCTAAAACTAAAGTCTTTGAAAATGAAATAAAGACCTGTGAATATGATGAAAATATGTATACAAAAGGTGGCAAAATATAATTATTATTAATCACCATATAGGCGAGTGAATTAAACTAGTCAATTAAAAAATAGAAATTGTCAGATAGGATTTTTTAAAAATGTAGCTGTATGTCAATTACAAGAGCCACACTTAAGGCATAAAGAGTGTAGAAAGGTAGAATGTAACAGGATTAAAAAATAAAAAGACATACCAGGCAATTACTAACCAGAAGAAAGCTCTAATGGAGAATATAGAGAAAAACCATTATCAGGGTTAGAGGGATCACTAGATCATGATAAAGGCTTCAATTCTTCAAAAAGATAAAATAATTCCAAGCTTGTGTATACCTAATAAAACAGCCAAAAGCACATAAATATTGGCAGGGGAAACAGCCCATTGGATGACCCTTGAGCAAGCGATGACTAGGAGCTTAATGAGATTAAGCACTTAAGAAACCAGTGTCATAAAATTGAGTGTTCCCTATTTTTAAAGGTAGAGCCATACCTCCAAACAGAATAGTGTTCAGATCACCTAACACCATAAAAAGGAGGTGTGTGTGCATGTGTGTGTGTGTGTGTGCTTTAACTTAATGAATTAGAGAGATTCCTAAGGGAGTGTGGGGGGTGCTAGAGGATTCCTATTTACATAATAGCCCAGAGGCAGGCTGGAATCCATTATTAGATTTCTTGCACATGTGCCCTGGAAAAACTGAGCAGAGATGAGACCATATGGCCAGCATGACAGGAAAGCAAGTACAGTCGGTTCAAAAAGGTGACACTTGCCCTGCACAAAAGAGATCTGCTCTAGCTTCATTTATTTCAGAGAATGGTGGCTTGGCCAGCTAAGGTAGACATTAGAAACACTGGGAAGGATTCTGTTGGGGGGAAAATGCTAAAATCACAATTCTGAGGCCATTAATCATCATTGTTATTATCTTTATCAATCAGCCAGTTTCGGCTGCAGTGGGGTGTACATAATGTTGGGAATACCTGCTTTTTGCCTTCAGAGATCAGCCATTCCTCTTATAGAATAGAGGCAAGCATTCAGTGAAAAGACAGAGAAATGCTGATCTTTTCATCTACATGAATTCCTTCTAAAGAAGTGAAGTCTAGGACTGGCAATGGCTCAGAGGCTCTAAGTATGGCAAGGGCTGAGTTCACTGTGAACTAAGTGGTGGGAGTGGCTAAGGGAAACTGACTAAACGGGGCTGTTCCGGTATTCAAGGATGGAACATTGAGGTGGGGCTGAGTAGGAGTGGAAAGCAGGTTGCTTTAGCCTAAAGTTTAGGCTTTCAGTTGCTACAGGAGTTGTGAGGTGTGCCGATTATCTTCCTTTGTCCCCTGTCTGCCCCTGCTTCCCCAGATTATTCTCTTATCTTTCTTAGTCTCTCTCTTTGCCCCTGGAGGCTAAGCCCTGTGAATGGTACTTGCAACACATCTTGTTTGGGACTCTAAATTTCTGGAAATACTTGTTCTGTATTTATTTTGTTTGCTTTTTTTTTATTGATGCATAATATTTGTATGTATCTATGGAGTACAGGTGATATGTTGTTACATGCATAGAAAGTAATGACCACGTCAGGGCTTTTAGAATATCCATCACTGTGAGCATTTATATCATTTCTGTGCATTGGGAACATTTCTAATCCTCTCTTCTAGTTATTTTGAAATATACAATACATTGTTGTTAACTATGGTCACTCTACTCTGTTATTGAACATTAGAACTTATTCCTTTGATCTAACTGTATGTTTGCACACATTGAACAACCTCTCTTCATTCCCAACCCCCACACCCTTCCAAGCTTCTGGTAACTATCATTCTACCTTCTACCTCCATGAGACCAATTCTGTTAGCTCCCACATAGGAGTGAGAACATGTAATATTTGTCTTTCTGTGCCTGGCTTATTTCACTTAATAAAATTATGTCCAGTTCCATCCATGTTGCTACAAATGACAGTATTTCATTCCTTTTTTGACTGAATAGTATTCTATTGTGTGTATATACCACATTTCCTTTATGCATTCATTGGTTGATGGACATTTATGTTGATTCCGTGTCTTTGCTACTGTAAATTGTGCTACAATAAACAAGGTGTGGTGGGGGTGCAGGTATCCTTTTGATATACTGATTTCCTTTCCTTTGGATAAATATCCAGTAGTGGGATTGCTGGATCATATGGTAGTTCTATTTTTGCTTTTTTGAGAACTCTCCATACTATTTTCTGTAATAGCTGTACTACTTTACATTCCCACCAAGAGTGTGTAAGAGTTTCCCTTTGTCCACATCCCCACCAGTATCTGTTATTTTTTGTCTTTGCAAAGATGGTACAGCAGTTTCTACACTTAACTCACGTTTCCCTATTATTAACATCTTACATTACCATGACCACTTATTACAACTCAGAAAATGACATTGATACATTACTATCAATTAAACTCCAGTCTTTATTTGGATTTTACCAATTTTTCCACTAATGTCCTTTTTCTGTTCCAGGATCCAATCCAAGACGCCACATTGCATTTAATAATGTGTCGTTAGTCAGTTTCTCAGACTTCTCTTGTTTTTAATAATGTGTCGTTAGTCAGTTTCTCAGACTTCTCTTGTTTTTAATAATGTGTCGTTAGTCAGTTTCTCAGACTTCTCTTGTTTTTTTTTAATAATGTGTCGTTAGTCAGGTTTCCTCAGACTTCTCTTGTTTTCATGACTTATGACAGTTTTGACGAGTGCTGGTCAGGCATTTTGAAGAATGCCTCTCATTTGGGGTTTGTTGATATTTTTCTCCTGATTAGACTGAGGTTATGGGTTTTGGGGAATTTGACCACAGAGAAAAAGTGCCATTTTCATCACAACATATCAAGGGTATAGGCTATCAACATGACTTATCACTGGGGATATTAATCTTGACCACCTGCCAAGGTAGTATTTGCCAGGTTTCTGCACTCTAAGTTACCTTTTTCTCCCTTTCTATACCCTATTCTGTGGAAGCAAGTCACTAAGCAGAGCCTATGTTTAAGGATGGTGGGCAGGGATTTGGGATCTGAGTATTACTTTTACATTTAAATTTATTAAAATTAAATAAGAAACTAGTTCTTCAGTCACACTAGCCATATTTGAAGTGGCTAGTGGCCACCATATTGCATAGGGCAACACTGCATAATATCACATTTCAATATTAGAGGCAAGAGGCAGTGGGTGAGGAGTTGAGGTCCCAAAGAGGGAGGGGATGAGCCTGAGTTAACTGAAAGAAGGAGCTATGAAGAGGGATGAAGAGATCGCAAGCAGAATTGCTGAAGAACAGGAGAAGGCCAAGGCCAAAAGGTAAGTTAATGAGAAGCTTTAGCACAACACGGTGTATGTGTATAGAAGGGGGAGAGATTGGGGATGAAGAGGTGTCAAGAGATTATACACCTTAACTGTGTACTGGATTTGGGCAAAAAAATTTGAACTTGCAAATCTGGGCTCTTGTTTCCATTGTGCCATTTCTTAGCTGTGTGATGATCTTGAGTGAGCCATAAATTTGCTTCTCTATGCTTGTGTCCTAATCTGAAAAATAGGGTAGGTCAAAACACTTATCTCATTGGGACATGGTGAAGATCAAAGGATATGTGTGTTTCAAAGGGCTTTATAATCTGTACCATAATCTACAAATAGAAAGGTGTTGTGGGTTGATGTTGGTGGGACATGAAAATTAGTTTTTCTGTTGCCCTTGTAGAATGAAGGTGTGCTGGTTCCTCTTTTGCCCCTCCCAAACCCCAGATCCAGTCTCTGTCCTGCTCTGTGTCTCATGAACTTACCCCAGCATGCTGCATCACCCAGTCTCCCTTGTCACCTCACAACCAGTTGGGTTTGACCAATGGGAGACACCGGTGGGAGATCTAGGTGTGGCAGGAGACAGAAGCCAGTGGACTTCTGTTCTTTCCCTGCTTTGGCATTCTGTCTCTGATAGTATCTGTACCCCTCCAGGATTCTAGACTCCCCCAATCCCCAAGAAGCATCCCCCCACTCCATGGCTCTCTCACCAGGCTGAAGTAACACTATTTTCTTCAGCTTTAAGGGTAGTAATTGCTCCCAGCTTTTGCTGGTTCCTGAGTGGCTCACTATCTCGGCTTATTCTCCCAGCCCTGCCTATACCTCAGTGAGTCGTTCCTCCATTGAACTTTCTTCATTGAAAGCATCTTGTATGAATTCTACGTTCTACCTGGACCCAGACTGAGATGGTGAGGAAAAGAATGTTGGAAGTCACATATAGGATGAACTGAAGGAGATGAGAGCATGAGGTGTTGGAGCCAATGCAAGGACTGCAGCAATTGAATTGGGGATTAATCAGAGTCCAAACCAAGTTGTCAGTGTAACCAAAGGAAAAAAGACACTTTGGAATAAAGTTACATAAAGAGGCATGGAAGATGCCAGTGGTATGGGTAAGAAAGAGAAGAGAGAGAGATAGAGAAAGAGAGAGAGAGAGAGAGAGAGAGAGAGAGAGAGAGAGCAAAGAATTAAAGGCTAAATGGGGGTTTCTATGCCAAATACACCAAGAAGTCAACAAGACCACAAAAGCCAAAGACACATGGCCTCCAGCCAAGCAGGAGGTACTACCCACAATGACGAAGACATCAAGAGGCCATGCTTCGTTTTGAAGAGTGTGGATATTGCATTCATAAAGCATGGTCCTAGTTCCACAACTGACTGGCTGTGTGTCCTTGAGTGATTTCATTGGTCTCTCTGTGCTTGTTTTTTCATATAGAAAATGCATCAGACTTGTGAGATTTAGATAAATAAAAGTCATTTGTTCATTCATGGTTCACCAATCATTTCTGGGCATCAGTCACATGCCAGACACTATTCTAGGTCTAGCAATAAGTGAGGCAGATAAGGTTCCTGCTCATGGAAGATTCTAGTGAGGAGAATGTATGATAAAAAAGTAACTGCCTTAAGTCAGGTTCACCGAAGATGGACTTCAATGATCTGCATGCAGGAAGTTTATCATGGATGTTCTTAGGAACAACACTTATAGAAGAATGAGGGAAGAGGAATTAAGCAGAGAGAGAAGTTGAACTGCAATGCAAGTGTAACAGAGGCTTCAGCCAATTCCACAGATAGCCCTTCAGAGTTTCCCCAGGTGAAGGCAAATACGTGGGCCTTTGTACCTCCATCTTGACCAGTCATTGAATCCAGGCTGCCTTCAGGAAAGAGGTGTGATCAAAGGCCAGGTAGTCCCTTCCAAGGACAATGCTTGGAGGGGTACTCAGCTGAGAACACTCAACAGTCATAGCTCTCAACACCTGTAGGAATGAGAACTATAGTCCTAAAAGGAGGATGTGAGAGCACAACAGAGCATCTGTTCCACAAACACATCACTGAACCTGGTAAGTTCAGAGAGCAACAGATGCTATGAAAACAATAAAACTTGATGACATGATAGACAGGGGAGTGGGGCACCCACCTGATATGGTTTGGCTGTGTCCCCACCCAAATCTCATCCTGAATTGTAGCTCCCATAATACCCACGTGTCATGGGAGGGACCTTGTGGGAGGTAATTGAATCATAAGGGTGGGTTTTTCCCATGCTGTTCTCATGATAGTTAATAAGACTCACGAGATCTGATAGTTTTATAAAAGGGGAGTTCCCCTGCACAGGTTATCTTACCTGCCACCATATAAGACGTCCCTTTGCTCTTCCTTCCTCTTTCACCGTGACTGTGAGGCCTCCCTAGCCACGTGGAACTGTGAGTCCATTAAACCTCTTTACTTTGTAAATTACCCAGTCTTGGGTATGTCTTCATTTGCGGCATGAGAATGGACTAATACACCACCTTAGATTTGGTGGTTAAAGAAAGTAGTAGCACATCCAGTTGCTCAATAAGAATTGAGGTTTTTTTTTGTTTGTTTGTTTTTTGTTTTGTTTTGTTTTGTTTTTTTGCCTTTCTTTTCTTTTCTTTTCTTTTCTTGAGACCAGTGGACATATGGATATCAAGCCACCATAAGAAATATATGGTACCACTTCTGGATGAGGCAGATTCCTAGGTGTTACAGAGGTTACAAAAAATAGACATTATCTTTGACCCCAAGGAGTTTGCAATGTAGTTGAGGAAGATAAGGGACAAAAAGTCAGTAAACAGTACCAGGTGGTATAGCATTAAAGCTGGGAGTGTCCAGACCCTTTCAGCCTAGGCGGAACTTCATAGGCGGAAAATAGTCAGTTTGGGTCAAGAAGAATAGTCAGTTTGGGTCAAGAAGAATAATTGGAGCAAAAAATAGTAGCCTGGGGATGAGCATGGAGTGTTTGAAGAAGACTGTCTTGTGAGTTGGGAATCAGCAAAGCAGGCTGTTGTTCCTTTGCATCATTGACTTTTGATGTTTTTCTAAAGCATTATCTGGTTTGTTCCAAATTAGGAGATCTCTAAGATTCATTAGTTGGACATATGAGATGTTGCAGTGCTTTGGTGGCCGGTGGCTGTGATAGGCAGGAGTGACAGAACGAGACCACACAGTTCCAGGAACACTTTTTAGTAAGGAATTAAAGGAGCCTGAGAGTGACTCCAGGGAACTGTGAGAATGGTGGTAGCACTAGTAGAGGTGGGCCTTGCGGGCAAGTGAAATATGGGATCAGATCCCTTAACAGACACTGGGAATGAGATGTAGTTTTGGAATCATACATGTAGAGCTAATGTCTAATGTCTGGAAACCAGGAAGGGGGATGAGACACCGAAGAGATAACTTAGGAGAAAAGAATGGAAGCTTGCAAGGCTGTGAGAGGTGTATCGCCAGCACTTCGAAAATGCATCCAGATTTACTACAAAAGAAACAGGCATGGGTCCTTCAAAGTGTATGTCCTTAAAGCCTTTTAAGAAGATACGGATGATGAGCATAACTCATAGGCATTGAGAAGAAAGATAAATAAATGGCAGCAGTTTTCTGAGACTTGGCTCTGGCACATTTTCTGTTCTCTTGTTTTGAATGACTTTGTTGGCAGCGGGGTTATTAAAATAGCATTCCAAGGGTTTGAACTTGAAGGAGGATGTCATTTTTGTTAACCTTTAACCAAGAAGGCAGTTGGAGAAGAGATAAATTATCTGCCCGAGGAGGAATAATGATTGCATTCAAAGAGAAAACAGGAGATTACTGAGGCACTACTGCGAGTGACCCCATGACCCCTCTCTTTACTGGAGGATTGATGGAGAAAGGTTCCCCTCACTTTTTCTCCAGGCACTGAAGTTAAAGTCTCAAAAGTACTAAGGAGAAGGTGACAGGGCAACTTGAAAAATTAAGAAGCGTAAGAATCAATTAAACAAGAAGACGTTTATCCCAGACTTCTTTTTTTTTTTTTTTTT